>NC_142935.1:13603237-13628237 GCF_046866305.1 Octopus bimaculoides
TTGAGTTGTTCGGTGCACGTAATGAGGCGAAAAATTACTTAGAGCTTTTCCTTTTCTTAGTTAGACACCTTTGTGTGTAGTGTTATTTCTTGACGAAGTACACGGCTAATGAATGTTGACATAAAATGATACTGTTGATATATATATATATATATATATATATATATATATATATGTGTGTGTGTGCGTACGTGTGCATATATACACACATATACATACATGCATGCTTACACTTATGAATATTTATATATATATATATATATATATATATATATATATATATATATATATATATATATATGGGAGAATATACAAATAATAACAACAGACGAGGACAGGTGGTGTAAATAACAAAAGTATATATTAGTATGACGCTCGGGAATACGGAAAGTCTTTGACGTTTCGAGCTACGCTCTTCAACAGAAAGAATACGGAGACAAGGAGAAAAACACGGAGAAAAAAAATTGAATAGTGTTCAGTCAACGGTCAATCATAATAATGGCCGATCATAACAATGACTGACCGGAAGTTAGAAATTCTTATTTCAGGAGAGCTAAGAAAGGGGGAGATAACAAACGGTGATCGGGAACGAGGGGCTGTGTGTGGGAGGTAGAACGCTGGTGTTCTTGACGTATGTAGTGTGAAAATGGGGAAGGGAGAAAGGGAGAAAGTAGTTGGTCAGTTGTAGTGTGTGCGTGGTGTGATGCGAGGGTATTGGTGTGGTGTGCGTGGTGTGATGCGAGGGTATTGGTGTGGTGTGATGTGAGGGTGTTGGGAGGTGGGGAAGGCATGGATGGAGTGTGGGTTAGGCTGAGGGTGGGGTAGAGGTAGGGGTCTGTGGGTAGGGGTGGGTGGTGGGTGTAAGGAATTGGATGGGGTGGAGTGGGAAGGTAGAGTAGGAGTGTGTTGGGGTGTGGTGGGATGAGCTTATGAGAGGGTGTTGACGAGGAGGGAGAAGGGGAAGGTGGATGTAAGAGAGGGGGAAGATGGGTATGGGAGGGGAGAGGAAGAGAGGAGAGAGGGTGTGTATAAGAGAGGGAAGGTGGATTAAGAGAGGGGGAAGGGGGTATGGGGGGATAGAAAGAGGGGAAGGTGGGTATGGGGGGAGAAAGAGAGGAAGAGAAAGAGAAGAGAAAGAGAGTGAGAGAGAGGGAAGAGGGGTATGGGGGGAGAAAGAGAGGAAGAGAAAGAGAGTGAGAGAGTAAGGGTGAGAGAGTAAGAGAGTAGGAGAGTAAGGGTGAGAGAGTAAGAGTAAGAGTGTAGAGAGTAGGAGAGTGCAACAGAGGCACTACGTACTAGAAATCCCTAAACATGTTTAAACCTATAGGAATTGGAATTTCAATGAAGAACTTAGAAACAAGAGAACAGTCAACAAACACATCAAATTTATACACACACACATATATATATGCATGTGTATATATAAATGTATATATATATATATATATATATATATATATATATAAAATTTAAATAATAAGGGTAAAAAATTGAATATTAATTTGATTAATATCAATTTAAACCAGTGGCCCAGCATATAGAAAAAATCTGAAGATTCAGAAAATTATGTTGAATACAAAAAAGAGGGATGACCACTAAGTGGGCGTCCAATATGCTAGAAGTAGACCCCAATGGTCTGACCACTAATAAAAAAAAATCGATCTCAAGAAAATTCAGCAAACGCCAGGACGTAAGTGAGCAAGACAAGTGAAAGGATACAAAATATAATGATTAGTCACAAACCAGGTTTCATTGTTAACACTTACATATTACATTTGTAAATGTCCGCAAATCATCAGTGTGACCGTCATAGCAAAATATAATTTGCAGAACTATACACGAGACGTCCACATGAGATTGAACATGCATATAGTTCTACAGATTATATTTGGGTGTATATTCCAAAAGTGAATATATATATATATTCACACACACAGAGGAGGGAGAGTGAAAGAGATCCGCGTAATTAAAACAGCATTACATCAAAATAGTCGTTTGGATAGCCGTATAAATGTGTGTGTCTATATGTGTGTGTGTGTGTGTGTGTGTGTGTGTGTGTGTGTTTGTGTGTGTGTTTAAAGAGAAAGAGAGGCAAAGAGAAAGCAAGAAAGAGATAGTTGTAAAGTTAGGAATTTTTCATAAAAGCTATCATCTATGCAGATAAATACAAAAAAAAACCGCAGATAGCGAGACATCCTTTTATATACACGGATGAAGAGAAAAATAAACGAAAACAACACAATTCATTGTAGTTAAAAAGTTCTACTAAATCAATTCATGATAAATGCTTTATTGTTTGTAGGTTTGGGTCAATGACAATACAACTTATGACAACACAGACACACACGCACATACACACATACACACGCACTGACACACAAAAATCCTTTATATGTTATATTATATATGGGTGGGTGCACCTGTTTAGCTGGGAAATATTCACTTCCGATCTCAAGAGGAGTAAAATCACACACAAAAGAACATGTAATAAAATATTCAAATTGAATTCAAATCAGAAACTGCTTCATAACAAAAATGAAGGCGTATGGTTATTTCACAAGTCACTTCATAGTAATATCTTGTATATATTCTGTTTTTTTGTTTTCAGTTTAAGAAAAGAAAATTTTGGGAAAATAAAGAAAATTGTGAGAAGATGGTTTCATATTAATCAGTTTGATTCAATGTTTGTACTTATTTATTTATTTACTTATTTTATATAAAATATCTTCCTTTCCTTGAATAATTTTGAATACAGGAAAATCATGGATTCAGTTCTGCTTCGTATCCCAGTGAGGGACAAACAGGAAGTTGACACAGAGATGTCTTTCTTAATAATATTAGTCTTAAAGTGCCGTGAGCCGGAAATCGAAATCGTGTCACGGCTATGTATATGAAATATACTTACCTATAGAAACGTGTATAATATATGTACGTATATATCAACGCCAAGCAAAAATGCTTAGCGGTATTTCGTCTGTCTTTACGTTCTGAGTTCAAATTCTGCCGAGGTCGAATTTGCCTTTCATCCTTTCCGGGTCGATAAATTAAGTACCTGTTGCGTACTGGGGTCAATCTCATCGACTGGCCCCTCCCCAAAAATTTCGGGCCCTGTTCCTAGAGTAGAAAAGGATATAGAAACACCTATAGGGCGGCGAGCTGGCAGAAACGTTAGCACGCCGGGTGAAATGCTTAGTGGTATTTCGTCTGTTTTTACGTTCTCAGTTCAAATTCCGCCGAGGTCGACTTTGTTTTTCATCCTTTCGAGGTCGATAAATTAAGTACTTGTTAAGTACTGGGTTCGATCTAATCGACTGGACCTTCCCTCAAAATTTCGGGCCTTGTGCCTAGAGCCAAAAGATCTGGCAGAATCGTCAATGTGTTGGTAAAAATGCTTCACGGCATTTTTATTCTATACGTTCTGAGTTCAAATTCCACCAAGGTCGTATTTGTTTTCTATCTTTCGAGGTCGAAAAAATAAAGCGCTTCCTTAGCATCGGTGTCCATGTAATCGACTATCCCCCTCCCCTCGTAATTGCTGGCTGTGTCCAAATTCGTACATCATGATATATTTTATTACATTGTATCATAATTCTTATACTTGTTTCAGTCATTTGACTGCGGCCATACTGGAGCACCGCCTTTAGTCTAACAAATCGTCCCCGGGACTTATTCTTTGTAAGCCTAGTACTTATTTTATCGATCTTTTTTGGCCGAACCTCTAAGTTACGGGGACGTAAACACACCAACATCGGTTGTCAAGCGATGGGGGGGTGCAGTCACACAGATACACACACACATACACACACACATACACACACATATGTATAAATATATATACGACGGGCTTCTTTCAGTTTCCGTCTCCTACATCCACTCACAAGGCTTTGGTCGGTCCGATGCTATAGTAGAAGACACTTGCCCAAGGTGTCACACAGTGGGACTGAACCCGGAACCATGTGGTTGGGAAACAAGGTTCTTACCACACAGCCACCCCTGCACCTATAAGTATATTAAATTATATTATATTACACGTACGTGAATTTATACCGATGGCGAGATGCGAACTCCGACACTTTGTCCGGAATATGGACCGGTACTTATATCACTGCCACCCATATACCACTAACTAATTCTTCGACACTAACATTCAATCCTCTACATCAATGTCCACTTCCTATTATTTCCATCAACCAATTGTTTTTTTTTTCCCACCAATTCCCATGTCAGTCATCGTCACTTCTCTCTTCCGGTATAACACCTCACCATTTATCATTCACATCACATTGTCATTGTTTTCTTACTGTTGTTTTCGTTCATTTTTTACAAAATTTTTTGCTGTTTTTTTTTGTGAATGAGTGTTTGTTTGAATTGTTTTCGTTTTTTTTTTCTTAATTTTATCCATTTACTTTTTGTTTAATTAATGTTTCGCCAATCTTTCATATTGAATAATACTCCATCAACATTTCTCCTAACTGACATATTAAAAAAATGTCCTTTGTCTAATTTTTCTAAGTGGTGTAATACGTTTGTGCGTATATATGAGTATACATGTGCATGTATGCGTATCTAAGTGCATATATGTTAATATATATATATATATGTTAATGTGTTAGTGCGAATGTGTGTGTGTGTCTTTGAAGTGTAGGTGTTTGCATACATGGGTTACAGCTCGTATGAATGCGTGAATGCCTGTAGATTTGTTTTTTGTATTCAACTGGCTTCCTTGTTTTGTAAGAGGTCTGTGAACTTTGTGTACATATTTTTAAGTGTGACAAGCTGATATAAAGAAAGAATATGTTCGTGCGTGTGTGCGCATGTGTATGCTTTATTGAATGATGTGTGTGTGTGTGTGTATGATTGACTGTATTTCTGTATGCGCCTTATGTGACAGAAATAAACTGTGTGTGTAAAATTGGCGTAGGTGGAATCACGTATTTACGTTTGTTACTGTTTATTACTATGGTTTTGTTTGTTTTGTGTTATGTTTGTCTTGTTGTTGTGTTGTCATCGTCGTCTTGTCGTCGTGGTTGTCATCGTCGTCTTGTCGTCGTGGTTGTCATCGTCTTTCATGTGATTGTTGCCATTTAGCCTCATGTCGGCTTTGACCACGTACACCTTTCAATGACTTTGCAGCGTTGAATATACCTTACTTATCTTTCATGTATAAGACCACCTTTGTTTCAAAAAAATCGTGTTCGAAGTAAAAATCAAATATTATCGCATGGGATAAAGAGCAAAAGTCATGCCTTGTAGTAGAGATCAGCTGCTCGGCGGATGTGAATGTCTCGTCAAAATTGCGGGAAAGGAAAACATCTATGAAGAACTAGTAAAAAATCCTACTGTCCTTTTATCCATGCGATAGATTTTCATGTATTCCTCTTATTGGAGGGGCACTGGATTATATTAAACGGAACTGCTTAAAAATCTGGAAATGCCGACGTTCTTTAAAAAAATATCACAACAAACAGACGCAGGAGTGGCTGTGAGGAAAGAAACTTATACATATAGGGGTGGCCATAAGTCGCTTTACAAATTCTTTATTATTATTAGAAATGGGTAAAGCAACTTATGGCCATCTCTGTATTTATATATGAACACACACACACACACACACACACACACACATATATATATATATATATATATATATATATATATATATATATATATATATATATATATATATATATGCATACATACATAGACTGACAGATAGATAGCCTGACAGAGAGATAGATAGATAGACTGATAGATAGATAGATAGATAGATAGATAGATAGATAGATATACAAAGAGCTTCTCTCAGTTTCCGTCAGCCAAATCCTTCTACAAAGCTTTGGTCGACCCGAAGTTATCGTTAGAGACAACTCACCGAAGATACCATGCAGCAGGACCGAACCCGAAACCGTGCATTTGGGAAGCAATCGTGTTACCAAACATCCGCGCCTAGTTATGTGACACAACATTTAAGACTATGCTAAAGAAACAGTGATATTGACGTCACTATGATGCTGGTTCCGACCGTAATTATGATGTCTCAATTCGCCATGGCTTGTTAGTTCCAGTAAATTAGAATATAAAACTCCCTATGATTTTTATTTCCGGCGTTGCTAAAATATTTTGGCAACTCCGCCTACTTTGTAATCGCTATGTTGGCGACAGTGCATTAATAAATATTTGTTTAGCGTTAGATAACTCAGACATACATAAAAATCTCTCTCTCTCTCTCTCTCTCTCTCTCTCTCTCTCTCTCTCTCTCTCTCTCTCTCTTTCTCTCTTTCTTTCTTTTTTCCCTCTCTCTCTCTTTCTCTCTTTCTTTCTTTTATCCCTCTCTCTCTCTCTCTCCCTCTCTGTATATGTGTGACTGTTCGTAGGTACATATGGGTATATATATATATATATATATATATATACATATATATATATATATATATATATATCTTGGGATATATGCTTGTATGTATATAATAACGTTTATACACTCATATGATATACTCTTGTGTATAGCTATGTGTCTCTGTGCGTTTAGCATGTAGATATATACGTATACATACATACATACATACATATATAGATAGATAGATAGATAGATAGATAGATAGATAGATAGATGCATATATCGTTGCTATTATGCTAAACAGTCGTATGTCCAAATTTGGTGAAATGTGGGGGTTTTTTTTCAATATTTATTTTTGCTTGTAATAGCCGGTTCTTTTGGTCAAACTATCGTATTTCCAGCTGCTTCACAAAGTGTAGTACAACGGTTTTGCTATGGAATGGTAAAACTATTTTTTTCGTTTTCTAAGAAAGCTAAGTTTTGGACACACGACACTTTTGCATAATAGCAACAATATATGTATATATATATATATATATATATATATATATATATATAAGTTCCTTATTCAAACATTTTATTATCTTTTCTTTACCATTCCAGCCATCGCGTCATCTTCCTCTCTTTCTCTGTCTAAATCTGTCAGTACTCTCTCTCTCTCTCCCTCTGTCTTCGTATATGTGCCTCTGTTTGCGTGTATGTGTGTGTGTGTGTGTGTGTAAGCGATTTTTTGCTCTGCAATTGAGTCTGTGTAACTGTTTGTAGACACACTTCTAAATGTAAGCCATCGCACAGAACAAGTCGTGCATACATAGTTTATACATACACGCACACACATACTTAAGTGCAGACATTCATATATAGATACATACAGACAAACACATATTTTTACACCCGTGCTTCCATATATATATATATCTATTCATAGACAGATTTTTCCCCCTTTAACTCATATGCACACAGCATACGTGTGCATATATACGTGTGTGTGTGTGTGTGTGTGTGTGTGTGCGTATGTGTGTATAAAAACATCCTAGATAGATAAAAAGAGAGAAAGAAAGTGAGAGTGTGAAAGAGACATAGACAGAGAGAGAGAGACAGACAGACATGCACACAACACATGCCTCCATTTGCCAAGGCATCGGGAGTTCCGCGGGCATCGGGAGTTCCGCGGGCATCGAAAAAGTAGTAAATCAGTTTTTTGTTAACCTTAAATTACTTTGATTAGAGCAAGATTTTATATAGTTCTTTCTGTACATAATTACCTCCGCCTTAGGTATTGCTTTCAGTCGTGTTTGTTTGCTTGTTTGTTTGTCCATGGACAAGATATCTCAACAACCGCTGGATGGATTCGGTTGAACTGATTAGATTTTGTTATCGATCCGGTACTGGATAAAGATTCTGGATTATTTACACTATTTTTCTTTTTTTTACTTAATTTCTGAGAGTGGTTGGGTTCATTTTTAGTATTCTCGTCCGTGAGAGCCATCGAATTTATTTCAGATACTCTCATTTTAAAAATCATCTCTGGCTAATCGTTGAGAGGACATTGGTGTTGCCTTAGTGGAGGTCTGCACTCTCTGAGTGCTCCCGTTATATCTTTCATTCTTTCACTTGTTTCAGTCATTTGACTACGGCCATGCAACAAATCAACCCAGGGCTTATTCTTTGTAAGCCTAGCACTTATTCTTTCGGTCTCTTTTTGGCGAACTGCAATGTTATGGGGATGTAAACACACCAACACCTGTTGTCAAGTGATGGTGAGGGGACAAACACAGACACAAATACACACACACACACACACACACACACACACACACACACACACACATACATATATATATATATATATATATATATATATATATATATATATATATATATATATATATATATATATATATTATTATAATTAAAAAATGGCAAAAAATATATAAAAATGTACTTTAATCCCCGGAGATTGCAGATACTGTTTCTGAATCTCTTTGATTCTTTAAATGTGCTAGCTTCCTGGTAATTAATCGATATTAATTAATATATGATTTTTTGCCATTTTTTAATAATAATATATTAACCCTTACCGAGTTCTCATACTGGATATATGCGACGCAGTAAATATTCTCTGCAGACATATTCCTGGAATTAGCGCGCCAAAACGAAGACTTGAATTTTACCATTAAGCTGTAATTAGCAGAACCATATACACGCGCACCTATGGCGGTGGGCAACTTTGTATGGGGTTCTGATGATTATGGTTCCATTACAAATCAGGCTGAAGAGAAATAGACAGTCGGTAAGATTGTTGAATTTGAAACCGGTACCTGTTTAATAATGTTCCTTTTCGGTGATTTTAAATGTCTTGCCCGCTTACGTTTTGGTATCACGCTATATTTCATGTTGAGAACAATTTAGGTCTTTTTAGACACAATATGTGATCTATTTCTAGCACATTAAATGTCCACGTTAGTGGTCAACGTCATATATAAATATATATATATATATATATATATATATATATATATATATATATATATATATATATATATACATATATATATATATATATATACGACGGCTGAAGAAAATTGGTGCAAGTATGAAGGTAGAACACCTACAAAAATCAGAATTGCTTGGAACTGCAAGAATTCTTCGCAGGGTCCTTGAAGCATGACAAGTAAACAAGTGTCACCTTAGTCTGTTGGCTGTGGACAGCTGACACTTTCTATCATACCCAGCAAAATAAGCTGTGAATTTTCATATAATAATAATAATAATAATAATAATAATAATAATAATAATAATAATAATAATAATCCTTTCTACATTAGGCGAAAGACCTGAAATTATGGGAGAGGGATTAGTCGATTACATTGACACCAGTGCGTAACTGGTACTTATTTCATTGACCCCGAAAGGATGAAATGCAAAGTCAACCTCGGCGGAATTTGAACTCAGAACGTAGAAACGGGGCGAAATACCACTAACCCCTTCGTCCGGCGCGCTAACGATTCTGCCAGATCGCCGCCTCAATAATAATAATAACAATAAATAATAATAATAATAATAATAATAATAATAATAATAATAATAATAATAATAATAATAATAATAACAACAATGAATAATAATAATAATAATAATAATAATAATAATAATAATAATAATAATAATAATAATAACAATAAATAATAATAATAATAATAATAATAATAATAATAATAATAATAATAATAATAATAATAATAATAATAATGATGATGATGATGATGCAAGCGAGAGATCAAGAGGAAATCGACCATATGTTGTTCGGAAGGACCACCGGGGATGACAGTGTTTCCTAATCAGTACCTCAGCACCAATGGATGATAATGTATCCCCTAAAGATATAGAGTAATTATCCCTCAAAATAATGATTTCGAAAATATAGATAACCCGAAATGTAGATGCTAAGAACAGCAGTAATTTCTATAATAACAGGGGCCTTGGGAGTGATTTAAAATCACGCAGACAAATGGTATAAACAAAACCTCCGAAGTTACAACTACATATATATATATATATATATGTATATATATATATATATATATATATATATATAAAGGAATACAAAAATGGGACAAGAACGCAAAACATCCAGACAGATAATACAAAAAAGGGACAAGAAAAAACAAGGACGAGTCATTCGGAGTTTTCTTTCCTCAGTCGAGTTCCAGATTATCTTTGCAATTTCGGCTGGTTATACTCGAGATTGCTCCAATCTGACCAGCCCCAAGGAAAAACTAAGCTAAGAGCACTAGATTCCTTGGAAGAAAGCAGCGAAGATATATATATATATATATATATAATAGTGGGATTAGACACTGTATAGATATAATACGAGTAAAAGAACAAAGCTGAAATAAGACGTTGCATGCAGACAAACAGGCACACAGATAAACATATTCACATGACATACACACACGACGTACACACACACAAAGTGCATTTTAATGCAATCAGATCCTAACAAAATCGCACTATTTCTCGTTAAAAAACGCAGCCCTTTTCAACCCAATTCTTATATGTGTCAAGTTTTAAATCATCCTGAATTTAGACAGCTTTATAAAGCAGTTATAGCTTGTTTGTTTATTGTTGTTGTTTTTTCTGCATTTTAAGTTGAGCTTCGCTGATTTGAACTCAAAGCCAAAAGAAGTATGTGCAATGTATTTTTTCTGCGATTACATATCTGTTATTGACTTACGATCGAATATTTTAAATTCATTTTTATCTCTTGTCTATCTTTAAAAACTGGTGACATACAATTTGACGAAAATTTAGTTGTTATTTTTAGTAGATAGAGCAGTCACGTTGAAATATTATTTTGCACCCAACACCACTAACACTCCACACTAACCAATATGTTTAGTCCTTCCCTTCCAGACCACCTGCTCTCATGAACTTCCGCCTTATTCATGCATCTCCTGCTAATGCCGATTTGCTGAGGTTTTATTGGAACATTCACGTTGTCACGTCGAGCGTTGTCCTTTCCTCTAAGCCCATTAAATAAAGTAATCAGAAAAGAAAACCAAAAAAGAGTTCATCTTTCTGATGCAATTATGAAAATATAATTCAGTACCTGGCTGGCCCTTCATTTTTATCAATTCTTGAAAAGGTTAGAGGTTAACATTAACTTCGATGCGATTTGATCTTAGAAAGTAAAGACGTTATCACTAAATTTTCGTGCGCTTTTTATTTTGTTTCGGCGCTCTAATGATTTGGCCAACCCAACAGCCTCGCGAAAAACATCAATTTTGCGAACGGGAAAGGGCTGAGGAGAAAAGTATTTGAAGAAAAAGAAAATTACACATACACGCATGTACACACAAACACACCTACACATTCACATGCATTCATATACATATACATACGCATGCACATATTTACGTTCACATACATTCACATGCGTATACTAAGAAACACATGTATACACGCACAAGTATATTGATACGTGGACACGCAGCGTCACCAGAAATATGTGCAACGAAACATAAAGGCAATAAGACATGGGAAAAAAATTCTACAAACATATGTACACATACACATCTACACATATACATGCAGACACATGCATAAACATACATACACAAAATCAGAGGCACATGTACACTCACACACAAATATATCCATAGGCTGACACAATGCCAACAGAAATATGCACAACTATACATAAGCCTATTAAGACACATCAGAAAAATTCTACACACACACACACAATACACACAACAAACAAACACACACACATACACACACGCACACGTATGAATGCACACATTAAACAAATAAAATTTGTGAAAAAGAGGGATTAGATATTGCCGAGCCTTTTGACCCTTTCACACAACGGTAAGAACAGCAGCAGCGATGGCCGTGAAAAGCACAACAACAACAGCAGCAGCAGCAGCAACAACAGCAGTAACTTCTACACTAACAGTAATAACAGGAAACAAACAAACAAGATAGGAATCTGGTCTGTGACACAGAATAGCAATTGATGTCATTGGACGCCTTAAGTACTTAAGGTTGGGAAATGAAGGGTCGATTAATCTTCATTAATAAAGCAATAATTGAATAAATCTGGAAGCGATAAAGTTGGGAGAAGGGAACTTTGATTTGTGTGCATATTGAAATACACGCATGCAGCAAGTGAGAAAGAGCCAGACAGACAGACAGACAGACATATCCATATGCGTGCGCAGACACACACACTCTTAACCATACACACATAGAGCCACGAGCATTCGCTCATACATATGCATATAAGTATGCTTGCACATAGGTATATGCAATGCAGGTACTTGCAAATGTATACGTAAGGTCAGAGACTAAGGAACTAACACACATATACACACACACAAACATACACACACGATCAGACGCAAACATATAGCCAGGCACTCCGTCGGTTGCGACGACGAGTCTTCCAGTTGATCCGATCAGCGGAACAGCCAACTCGTGAGAATAACTTGTAAGTGGTTGAGCACTCCACAGACACGCGTACTCTTAACGTAGTTCTCGTGGGGAGATTCAGCGTGACACAAAACGTGACAAGGCTGGCCATTCGAAATATAGGCACGACTCATTTTCGCCAGCTGAATGGAATGCAAAAACGTGAAGTAATGTGACTTACTGAAGGACACAACGCACCACCCATAATCGAACTCACGACTTTATGAATCTAAGTCGAATACACTAACCACTAAGCCACGTACCTTCACAAACAAGCATATACATTCAGACAAACACTTGTACGAACACACCTATACGCATGCTATATGTATGCATATCTATTGATGTAGGTACACACGTATATGCGCTTATATGTGTGTGGTGTATGGATGAGCATATATATATATATATATATATATATTATTCTTTTGTTCTTTTTCTTTTGAACTTTCCTATGTCTCCTGTTTCCGAAGAAGAGCATTACTCGAAACGTAAAACAACCACTCTTTCTTTCCTTCTCTGAGCGCCTTATTAATACTTTGCATGTACCACCTCCTCGCATTGTTGCCGTTTCATGTTGTCTTTTTTCTCGGGTTTTTTTTCCTTGGAATTTTCCAGGAAGTCCCAGTCACCCTCCTTGGATGTTTCCAGGAATGCCTTCCTTCACTTCCTCCTCGCCTTGGAATTTACCAGAAAGTCCTAGTCACCCTCCTCAGACTTTCCCAGGAAGCCCCGCTCACCCCGCCTCAGACTTTTCCAGGAAGTCATATTGAAATAAGATAAAACGCTTTTCGCTTAAGTTCATTTAATCTAGGACGCAAATTAGAGCGAAAAGGGCCGAGCATAAGTGTATTGTAGAATAGATTGTTTAATTTAAATATAATGAACTAGATTCTTTTAAAATCAAATGTAACTGGACAAGCTGGTCGAAAACATTCTTATCCGAATACTTAAATGAATGGAAATGCTGATAAAATGAGTTATAAAATTTATTCTCAGCCAATTTTGGCACGGCAATTATGGCTGAGAGAGCAATTGCTTTGGGTAATGTAATTACAAATATATGTAGAGACTGGTTAATGCTTTCAGAAATGATTAAAGCACTAGAGTGAGCTACTAAAAGTTTTACATTAAGAATAACTAATGAGTTTCTTTTAATGATTGTGATATATATGTGATTCATCAAGGAATGAAAAGCACATAAATTTAAGAAACCTTTGGTAATATCTTAAACAGAATTTTCGATTATACCGCAATATTTCTTGGTCTTCCTTCTTTTTTCTTTTGCTTTCGAAACTTAAAGAACGTTAAAACAGACCGTATATTCATTTTATTTGAAAGGCCACTTTTGCAAGGGCTTTATTATAAAAATAACTACCAACGAATCCGGTTTGATCATAGGATAACGGATATTTACTTTTTACTAGTATTAAAGATTAAATTTCAATTAATAATAGGTAGGCGATTGGAATTCTTATTCATATACAATTATCTCTAATTAGATTTTCGGTCAGGACACAGTTTATTTCTTTTTCGGAACTTAATGAGATATCGAAACATATTAATCATACTAAAATTATGGAAGATGATTCTTTAATTCTTAAACCTCTTTCAGTAAATAGGTTTAAGAATTTAAGACAGTTAGGTGATACAAGAAAGGGACAAAACATTCAGATAGACGACACAAAGAAAATACAGACAGGTCATTCGGAGTTTTCTCTCTTCAGTCGAGATCCAGATTATCTTTGCAATTTCGGCTGGTTATTCTCGATATTGCTCCAATCTGGACAACCCCAAGGAAAAACTAAGCTAAGAGCATTAGATTCCTTGGAAGAAAGCAGTAAATGTATACAAAAACAAGGAGGGGGAAAAAAAACGAACAATGTTACACAAATACAGTAGGAATAATAACGGAATATAACAACAGGTGTCTTTCGACTAAGGACGAATAAAATTAAGCTGGCGTATATGGAAATAAGGCATTACAGCCGGGATACAAGATTTCACAGGCACAGGGAGGAATAACAATGTTGCACACACACACGCACGCACACACACACACACACACACACACACACACACACACACACACACACACACACACACACACACACACACACACACACACACACACACATATATATATATATATATATATATATATATATATATACATATACATATATGTGCGTGTGTCTGTGTTTGTATTAATATAAATATATATATATATACATTAATTATAAGATTCAATAGAATCTAGGCACATGGACGCGTAGAACGCCAAGAATGGCTAGGTATAATATCATAAGATTCAGAGTGAGCTAAAAGAACCATGAAGGTATCAAGTGTTGGTAGAATACTGTAAATATGTAAGTACCAATACCTGATACCTTCACGGTTGTCTTACTTCACTGTGAACCCTGTATTTATATACATATACATACATATATATATTATTTTAGATATGGAGGGCTTCTTTTTAAATGTCGTGTTTCTCTTAAATCTACGTATTTTGTGTATATATAATTTGTTTTTCAGGATTTGGTAAAATATGTTCGAAGTCGGGTTAAACGGGGAAGAGAGGTTAATTTATTTTCAAATACTCAATTAATTATCATCAGTTCTGAGCGAGTGAATACCGCTCCTTCAAGTGGTGTGAAAGTACTTAGAAGTGGTAGTTTACAGGAATTGGAAGAAAAAATAGCAATATTTAGTGACCATGAAAGTGCTACTTGTCGAGTTAAACTATGCCGTTATCGGAATATCAGTAAAAGAAGAAAAAAAAAAGAGGGTGTTTTATACAGAACGGGACAAAGTTTTGCTCTATCATCGAATTTTAAAATGCTATTAATTTTGAACAATATTCCGATTTATATACCTGCATCTGATGATTGTGTCAAAATGGGAAGGTTTGACTTGGCGCAGAGATGGTTCTGTGATAAAAAAAAAAAGTTCGCTTCGTAACCTCATAAAATTGGATTCAGATCTACTGCGGGACAGCTTGGGCACGTGACTTCTAGTATAGCCCCATGCTGACGAATGCATTGTGAGTGAATTTGGTATGCGGAAACTTTGTGGAATCCGTCGTATGTATATATGTATGCGTATATACATGTGTGTGCGTGTGTGTATGTATGCATGTATGTGTATATAGTGATGTAGGTATTTATATATACATGTTTGAATGAGTATGTATATGTATATAGATATGTGTGTGTGTATGTATGTACATATGTATATGTATGTAGATATGTGTGTATCTATGTATAAATAGTGATGTAGGTATTTATATATACATGTTTGAATGAGTATGCATGTATGTAAATTTGTGTGTGTCTGTGTGTGTGTAGGTATATGTGTGTGTTTGTCGGCTCTCTACATAACCGATATTAGTTTGTTTACGTCCACGTAACATAGCGGTGCAGTAGAAGAACCGACGGAACGAGTACCACACTTAAAGAAAGATAAATACTGGGGCCTACTTGGCCGAGTACTCTTCTCAAGGTTGTGCTCCAGCACGGTCGCAATTAAATTATTGAAAACAAGTGACGGAATAAAAGAATGAAAAGAACGTATTTTTAACACCAAAATCGGCATCACTGTTGCAACCAATGGAATTGCGGGTTGATGGCAGTTTTTAAGGCGTACGGGTGAGCATAAAATTATTTGTCCGGATGATATTGCCCTCAACATTATGCAGTTTTAAAGCGGCGAGCTGGCAGAATCGTTAGCTCGCCGGGCAAGATCCATGGTGGCATTCCAAGCGTCTTTACGTTCCGAGTTCAGATCCAGCCGGAGTCAACTTTTCCTTTTATCCTTTGGGGGGTCGAGAAAATAAGTTACGCCCCACATACACAGCGAAAGTAACAAGTAGCAATATTCTTTTCTACCCTAGGCAAAAGGCCCAAAATTTTTGGAGAGTGGGGGGGGGGGGCAATCCATTAGATCAATCCCAGTACGCAACTGGTACTTAATTTATCGACCCCGAAAGGATGAAAGGCAAAGTCGACCTCGGCGGAATTTGAACTCACAACATGCAGTCATACGAAATACCTATTTCTGTATTGCCCACAAGAGAGCAATACAGAAATACCGCTAAGCATTTCGCTCGGCGTTCTAACGTTTCTAATTTCTTTATTGCCCACAAGGAGCTACACACAGAGGGGACAAACAAGGACAGACAAACGGATTAAGTCGATTATATCGACCCCAGTGCGTAACTGGCTCTTAATCTATCGACCACGAAAGGATGAAAGGCAAAGTCGACCTCGGCAGAATTTGAACTCAGAACGTAACGGCAGACGAAAAACCGCTAAGCATTTCGCCCGACGTGCTAACAATTCTGCCAGCTCGCTGCCTTAAAATAATCTTTTCTACTCTAGGCACAAGGCCCGAAATTTTTGGGGAAGGGGGCATATATATTATACATACATGCATGCATTCATGCATACATACATACATACATACATTCATATATACATACATATATACATTCATACATACATTCAGGCATATATTCATACATACATACATACATAATACACACACATTCACACATACACACACACATACATGCATACATACATTCGAATTTGGGCACAAGGCCAGCAAGCTCGTGGGAGTGGTTAAGTCAATTACATTGACCCCCACCCCCACCCGAGCCCAACTGCTCCTTATTCTGTCGACCACGAAAGGGTTAGTAGCAAAGTGGACCTCGGTGGAATTTGAACTCAGTACGTAAATACGGGAGAAATGCCGCTATAGCATTTCGTCCGGCGTGTTTGAATATCTGCAATATATTATAAGTGAAGGAGAAAGGGGAGTAGTCTTTGCATGTGGGCGTGTGCGCATGCGTGCATGGACATGCGCGTGTGAAGGAAAAAACAGAAATAGTGTGTGCGTGTGTGAGAGTGAGCGTATGAGTTGTGTAGACCAGAGAAGAGAGAGGGGGGAGAGAGAGAGAAAAGAGAATGAGAGAAAGTGTGTGAGATTGTGAAGAGGGAGAAAGAGAAAGAGAAAGAGAGAGCAAGTGGAAAGCATAGAGAAGGAGTGAGGAGAACGGAAAGAAAAAGGGAAAGAAGAAGTGAAAAGGAGAAACGATACAAAAAAAGACTTGTAGAGAAAAAGAATGGGAGATGAATGAGAGAGAGAGAGAGAGAGAGAGGTTGAAAGAGAAGGAGGCGAGAGAGAAGGTTGAAGGAGAGAGAAAAAGAAAGAGTAGGGGGTGGGGAAGAGAAAACACTTGAAGCTTTAAAATGGTTGTAAAGAAGATCTTAATACGAAATAAAACGTTAACAGCAATTATGAAGAACGAGAAATTGAGCTTTGTGTGTATGTGTGTGTGTGAGTGTATATGCATGTGTGTAAAGTGACTATGTGTGTGTTTATGTGTGTGCATTTGTGTGCATATATGTGTTTGTTGTGTGTATGTATGTGTATATATATATATATATATATATATATATATATATATATATATAATATATACATACATACATGCAGGAATACGTATACATATATAAGCATATGCGCACTAATACGTACAGTCGTACATAAACACATGTAACATACATACACAGTCATACAGGTATATATACACGCATGCATGTACATATGATAGATATATACATTACACTCATACACACAAATATATATACACATATATATACATATATATATATATACACATACACATGCATACACGCATACACGCATACACACACTCAAACACTAGAATGGACGAAGGCATGAAGGAAGGAAGAAAAGGGAGAAGAGAAAGTGGGAGGAGGAGAAGAAGAAGAAGAAGAAGAAGAAGAAGAAGAAGAACAACAACAACAACAACAACAACAAAAGTAAAAACAAACAGCAAGGGAGAAAAGATGGAAGAAAAGGAGGAAGGACTAAAAGAGAAGAAAAAAATCAATAAAAAAGCCAAGAAAGAAAGAAAGAAAGAAAGAAAGAAAGAAAGAAAGAAAGAAAGAAAGAAAGAAAGAAAGAAATAAAGAAAGAAAGAAAGAAAAGAAGAAAGCACGCTGTAAACAGTCCTCAGAGCTAAGCTATGTCTTCGTTGCGGAAAAAGAAAGAAATCACGTGACATCACTTTCTTTCTTTCCATAGAGAAGTATAAAGATTACGTTATGAGGTGGGGGGGGGGGGGGTCTATCAAATCTTAAAAGTGTTTTTCAATATGGTTTCTCTGTAAAGACATGCTTTTTATTTGTTTCTCAGTGGAGACAGATATCTTCATGGAGAAGCGAACGGATAAGAGAAACTCAGCTTTCTTTAAGTGGAACACTTCACTCAGACATTTAAGATAGCGAATTCAGGCGTCGTCTGCACACACACACACACACACACACACACACACACATATATATATATATATATATATATATATATATATATGTGTGTGTGTGTGTGTGTGTGTGTGTGTGTGTTTGTATAATCGTCACTAAATGTAACTAGAGTATTAGCAATCACTTACGTTGCTAGAATTAAGAGCTAAAGTGCTCTCATGCTATAGTCAACGCACATAAATGTAAACATATGCACTAACAGGGACCTTAATCATCCGAAAAGTGCCGATCGAGAATTCCTTATACTGAAGTCAGTTTCGGCAATTTCCGTTTATCTCTTCGGCTTTTTTCCGGACTCGCTTTTCTATTACTATATATGTTTTCACCATAGAAATCTATGAATGCCGAAACTGACGTCAATATAAGAAATTCTCGAAAGGATGTAAAGCCAAGCTGACTTCGACGGTATTTGAACCCAGAACATAAAGACGAATCCAATGCCGCTAAGCATTTTGTCCGGCGTACTAAAGGTTCTGCCAGCTCGCCACCTTAACAAGAAACAAGAATTTACTTGTCTAATTGTAGTGAAGAGTATCTCATTAGCATTGATGATAATACTTCCCAACACACCAGTCGATTTTAATCAATTTTAATTTCGGAGTTACCTCTCTTGTTTTGAATATGAATTTTCATTATCACCATTCCCTTTTTGCTGCAGCTATATATCACATTTAACTTCACCGATAATGAAAAGAAAAGAAAAAATTACATTAGCGTTTATGATAATGCTTCCCGATTCACCATTCAATTTTTTAATCAATTAGGATTACGGAGTTATGTCCCTTAATTTGATAAGAATTATCATTAACGCTATTTTCTTTTCATTACTGGTAAAATTTTAATTAATTCATTGATCGTGGGTAGGACTCATTACATTAAGTACGTTATTTGTATTTGTCAATTTTCAGTTATGCTCAAGGGAGTTAGCGGAGGTAGAAGCAGAAACCCTTGACCTTTTCAGACCCTCACGTGTTCCTAACCACCCTCACACACATACACACAAATACATACCTCGTACGACAAAATAAATGTCTCCTTAACTTCAGGAGAAGACACTCAACATCCGGTGTTTATCATTGTTTTTGGAAAGAGACATTTATCGGAAGGGAATAAAGAGATAAACCCCAGCCGATACAACACCACTACTACCCCCACACCGACCCATTCATAAGACGCCACTGTACTCTAGGTAAGACTTCCCAGAGCTGATAAGCAACCAATTGCCTGATAAAATAATGCCCCGTATCTTGGTCGGTGTTGCTGTTATTACTTAGACATGCATCATAAACGGGATCCATAAAAAACAATTGTCACTTGAAAGATAGGTAAGAAATCGCTTAAAAAACACACGACCACTTCTGGCTTACAGATGTGTGCTACCGTCTCACTGCCTTTCACACACACACACTCTCTCTCTCTCTCTGTTTCTCTGTTTCTCTCCGTCTTCTTGTCTCTCTTCTGCCTCTTTATTTCCACATTCATCTTTCACTGTCTGTCTGTCAGTCTTTGTCTTTGTCTCTCTCTCTTTCTCCCCTTCTGTCTCTCTCTCCCCCCATCTTTTTTCTCTCTCTCTCCCCATTTTTTCTCTGTCTCTCTTTCCCCATCTTTTCTCTGTCTCTCTCTTCTCATCTTTTCTCTCTCTCTCTCTCTCTCTCACTCTCTCTCTCTCTCTCTCTCTTTCTCTCTCTCTCTCTCTCTCTCCCTCTTTCTTTTTTTCCCTCTCTCTATTGCCATGTTTCGCCTTGTCTTTCCTTGTCTCTCTCATTGTCTCCCTGCCTGCTTTTCTCTCTAATTTCCATACTTCCCTTTCTCTGTTTGTCTGTCTATTTCTCTCTCTCTCTCTCTCTCTCTTCCTCCCTCTCTCTTTCTTTCTCTCTCTCCCTGTCTCTCCCTCCCTCCCTCCCCCTCTCTCTCTTTCTCTGCCTATTATAACGCTACTAAAATGGCTTATCCGACAAGTACGACGACGATGATGATGATATTATTAAAAAAAAACATTTTAACCGCCACCCTCCCTCACGAGTACGTAACTTTCTCGCCTCTGTCTCCCCATGTACCCACGTGACCTCCCATTCAACCACTTACACACCGAGTCCTTCGCTCACAAATACAATGACACACTTGCAGTTGTCCGGTGTGGAGGAAGAACATCAACTCGACCGATTTCTTTAGTCTGAGACTCGGGACACCCTATGAAATCATTGAACATGGTTCCTGTTGCGAGACACCAAACTGCAGTAACGTAAAATCAATTAATCAATTAGAAACATAAGTAAACACCAACGGCCATGTCAAATCTTTTACAGCCCTATGCATACTTTTTGCAAGCCGCCATCTTGCTTCTTATATATACGACGGGCTTCTTTCAGTTTCCGCCTACCAAATCCACTCACAAGGCTTTGTTCAGCTTGAGGCTATAGTAGAAGACACTTGCCCAAGATGCCATACAGTGGGACTGAACCCAGAACCATGTGGTTGGCAAGGAAGCACCTTACCACACAGCCACTCCTGCACCTATACGTAATATATACATACATATATATAGATATATATATATACATACACACATACACACACACACACACACACGCACCTTAAGATTAGTGAAACATTGAAATTTGAATATACTTTTTGATGTTGTTATTGTTGTTGTTGATACAGTTAGTGTCCCTGTTGCTATTAGTTGTGTTGGTGGTGGTATTGGTGGCAATGGTCTTTGTCACGGTGGCGATGATGGTGAAGAGCTTATACATATATATATATACACACACACACACACACATATATATATATATATGTATGTATGTATGTATATATATATATATATATATATATATATATATATATATATATATATATATACATATATACATACATACATACAAGCAAGAAAGAGATTAGCTGAAATAGGCTAATAGCTCAATATAGAATTCCACTCTGACTTGCTTAGCGTATAGCGTTGAGAGGCGTGGTAAGTTTAAATAAAAAATACAGAGAAATATTTTGAAAATCTAAAAAAAAATATATAGATACAGAATCATTAATGTCTAATAGTGCTTATATATCAGTATGTTTAATATTAAAGTTGGGGTAATGATTGGTAATGGCTAATTTATTTATCGTTCTCGATTGCTGGGGTGTTTTTCTTTTCTTTTTTCTGTCTTAAAAAATAGGCTGAGGAATTGGTCGTGTTGTCGTAAAGTTGGCTTTATATACACGTTTTTCCGCTTAGGATCCAATTCGGTGACACATTGAGCAAGTGGCATCTGCCATTGCTTCGAATCGACAAAAAGCTTGAGAGTGAGAAATTATATGGAAGCACTTTTTACACACACACAGAGCAATATATATATATATATATATATATATATATATATATATATATATATATATATATTTAATCCTGGCACTCCGTCGGTTCCGACGATGGGGGTTCCACTTGATTTTTGTTGTCACTTAAAGCATGCGGAACCCATGATCCATATTTCTGAACCTTTCCCATCAAGTGAAGATGCTTCTCTATAGCAGTGTGGGAGCATTCCATTTGTCTGCTAGTTCCCTTGTCGTTTGACGAGAATTTTCGTGCAAAAGTTGATTTAATCGCTCTTCATCGAACTCAACTGGACAGCCAGAACGAGGTTCGTCTTTGAGGTCAAAATTTTCATTTTTGAACTTGGCATACCAACCACGAGCGGTTCTTTCAGCTATGGAACCCTCTCCATACACAGCACAAATGTCGCGAGCAGCTTTTGCGGCCTTAAAACATTGACTAAAAGCAAAAGAAGGAGGTGTCGAAAATGCTCATTTTTCTTAACTTGACATTCCAATTTAATAATCTGAGAATAAACAAAAGTTAACTAAAATTAACTAGAAAAAAAAAAAAAGATTTCAAAATGATTCAAATATAGAATTCTCGAAAAAAATAAATTCCAAAATTTAAAAAAAAAACGGTGGGAACTTAGTTGCCAACCCAATATATATATATATATATATATATATATATATATTAAAATTATAATAAGAGTGTTGAATGATTACAACACCAGTCTGCTAGAAATAGACCCAAAATGGTCTATGAACCACTTCGATTATTACTCCACTACACAAGTATGGTATTTTTAGTATGCTGGCCACTGATAAATCATTAAATAATGATATTATCCTAATTATGTATGAATATATATAAGAAAGAAGTTAAAAATAATGTTCATTACATATAATTCCTTTATTGGATCAAGTTTGGCTTACAGCTGTTTCCAGTAATCATTATAGGTGCATGACTGATAGGTTTACTTAACTGTTTTATTGATAAATTGAAGTAAATTGAACGACTTCAGAAAATTAATTTTTACTTTCCTCAGAGCCATTTCTGAAAATAGCAAATGCCACGTCATTTTATCGACCTGAAACGATAAAAGCTAAATTGATCTCGGCGATTTGACCGACACTATAACAATTCTGCCAGCTCACCGCCACCAACAACGCTATTACTCTACACGTTCAACCATTATCCACCCACTCAGAAAACCGGGAACACCACCACCCCTCTAAGGAACAGTCGAAATTTTTCAATTTCTCGACACTCGCTTCATAAAAGAAAGCATGTAACTCAAGACTGTTGTTCATTGATACCATATCGTTTGTCATCTCGCTTTTATGTTTTACATAAGCATCCGGGAGCATATGCTATCAATCTATCTATCTATCTATCTATCTATGTTTTATAAACATTTAAAAAATATTCTTCCCTCCCTATTCATTGTCTCTCACAGACCTCACTGTCATATATGTGTGTGTGTGTATATATATATGTTTCCAAGTTTGGTACGAGGCCAGCAACTTTGGGTGGGGCAGGGTAAGTCGATTACATCGACCCCGCTCAACAGATAAATATTTTATCGATCCCGAAAAGATAAAAGGAAATGACAACCTCAGTGGAATTTGAACTTAGAACGTAAAGACATTTTGCGAAGAGTGCTAACGACTCTGCCAGTTCGTTGCTTTATATTTTTTCGTATTAGCATACATGTTATGTTTAATAGCTAACCACAAGAAAACCGTTGAATAATGAAACAACTGGATTGGTGATTAATGCAGTGGTTTTGCTGTGGTTAGAAATAATTTGTATAAAAGCTGAAGATAAATGATGCTGCAGTTAAAAACGAGTATTAAGTGACTTGGAAGTTAGACACCAGATTAATATGAATGTTATTATAATTACTAAATTATAATCAACTGGGATGTGTTCGGCAAACGTGATTTAATATGAGAAGCAAGTGTGTTACAAAAGTTTTAGAAAGAAAATTGAAAAATTAACTATTAATAGCAAAGGATTAGTAAAATTTCAAATTTTAATCACATGGTCTGTTGAAGAGAATGTGATTTTGTATTAGAGGTATATAAGTTACTAATCCATAACATCTGTTTTCTAATAATTGGATAGTTTTAACACATTTATCAAAAGATACGCAGCCTGTAATTTTAGTTCTATGTTCTCATGGTTTCTTTCAGCTTACATCTTTTACCTGCTTCGGTCATTAGACTGCGGCCATGCAATAATTGAGTTTTAAGGGTTTCGTCTGGTTTTGTATAATATATAATTGATAGTCAACCAATGTGAAAATACTGATAAATTCAATTGGAAGATATCCAAGGCGCATGATATTAGAATATATTGTATTATATTTACTTTCGGAAGGCGGCGAGCTGGCAGAATCGTTAGCACGACTGGCGAAATGCTTAGCGGTATTTCGTCTGTCTTTACGTTCTGAGTTCAAATTCCGCCGAGGTCGACTTTGCCTTTCATCCTTTCGGGGTCGATAAATTAAGTACCAGTTACGCACTGGGGTCGATGTAATCGACTTAATCCGTTTGCCTGTCCTTGTTTGTCCCCTCTTTGTTTGACCCCTTGTGGGCAATAAAGAAATAAGAAACGTTAGCACACCGGGTGAAATGCTTAGCGGTATTTCGTCTGCCGTTACGTTCTGAGTTCAAATTCCGCCGAGGTCGACTTTGCCTTTCATCCTTTCGGAGTTGATAAATTAAGTACAAGTTGTGTACTGGGGTCGATCTAATCGACTGCCCCCACTCGCCAAAAAAATATCGGGCCTTGTGCCTAGAGCAGAAAAGATTATATTTAATTTCGGAGGTGCATTTGCCTTTCATCGTTACAGGATCGATAAAATAAATACCAGTTGAGCCCTAGTGTCGATATAATCGTCTAAACACGACCCCTACAAAATTTCGGATCTTGTGCCTATTAGTAGAAAGAGTAAATAAATTCAGCGAGTTGGCAGAATGGTTAGATTATCGGAAATAAAGTGCC
>NC_142935.1:13638237-13640574 GCF_046866305.1 Octopus bimaculoides
TCTCGCCTTACCCCTCTTGTTCTTCCTCTGTTACTACTACGTATCTCTTTTTTCCCCCTCGTATTTCCTCTTTTTCTTTTTTCCTCTCGTTGCTCACCATTCTTCTACTTCCTCCCTCTCTTTCTCCCTCTACCACTCTCTCTCTTCCCTTTACACCGGCATGGTCACATGCTTCCGGTCAATAATCCTTTCCTTCCTTGGCTTTCGCCAAGTAACACACGCCACCACTTTGTCTCTCTCGGTTCCGTGCCTCATCGCGTTCATACACACATAATTTTTCTCGTCTGGCCGTAAAGCCTTCTGTTTGTTTTCCTGTCTTGTTTTTTGTCCGCCACTACATTCCTCCATGGCTAGATTTAATTTGCGTATACAGATTTAATCTGCGATCCATGGGACGAGCCGTTTTAACGTTGCGTCCTGCCCGAAGCTCGTCGAAACGCCGGTGTTAAAACGTGGGTAGCTGATGAAGTAGAATGTTCTCTATGTGGCTCGTGTGTTCTCGTCTACGTTTGTTTGCAATGTCCTGTACCCAGATATGCACCTATACATACAGGTGGATGTCGGTATGCACATACCTGTACGTATATATGCATATACTCATTTACTTTTGTTTATATATATATATATGTATATATCGAAACGCCGGTATTAAAACGGGGGTAGCTGATGAAGGAAAATGTCCTCTATGTGGCTTGTGTATTTTCTGTACTATGGTTATTATTATTTTTTTGTCTACGTTTTGTTTGCAATGTCCTGTACCCAGATATGCACCTATATATACAGGTAGACGTAGGTATGCACATGCCTGTACGTATATATGCATATACTCATTTATTATTTGTTATATATATATATAGATAGATAGATAGATAGATATTCATGTATATATATATTTATTTATACATATATATATGTATATATACTCTTTTATTTGTTTCCGTCATTTGACTGCTGCCATGCTGGAGCACCGCCTTTAGTCGAGAAAATCGACCCCAGGACTTATTCATGTAAGCCTAGTACTTATTCTATCGGTCTCTTTTGGCCGAGCCGCTAAGTTATGGGGGCGTAAACACACACCAGCATCGGTTGTCAAGCGATGTCGGAGGGACAAACACAGACACACAAGCATATACACACCAATACACACACACACACACACACACACACACACACATATATATATATATATATATATATATATATATATATATATATATATATATATATATATATATATATATACGACGGGTTTCTTTCAGTTTCCGTCTACCAAATCCACTCACAAGGCTTTGGTCGGCCCGAGGTTATAGTAGAAGACACTTGCCCAAGGTGCCACGCAGTGGGACTGAACCCAGAACCATGTGGTTGGTAAGCAAGCTACTTACTACACAGCCACGCTTGCACCTATGAATATTTTTTTTTAAGTTTTATGTTCTTTCATTTTCGGAGAGTATATTGTCTTCATTTCTTTATCTGCAAACTATCAAATCTAGACCATACACCCCTGTATATTTATAAATACAGGGTGTATAGACAATGTGTGTGTCTGTGCGTGTGCGTGTGCGTGCATGTGTTTGTGTCTGCGTATGTGTATGTGTGTTTCTCTGTGTGTGCGTGCACGCACGGGTGCGTTTGTGTGTATGTGCGTGTGTGTGTAAGTTTGTGTGAGTGTTTGTCTGTGTTTGTCCCTCCACCACCACCACCACCACTGCTTGATAACCGATGTTGGTGTGTTTACGTCCCTGTAACGTAAGTGATTCGGCAGAAGACAGAATAAGTACCAAGCTTTAAAACAATCAAGCCCTGGTGGGGTGGGGGTCCATCCATTCGACTAAAATTCTTGTAGGTGGTGCCCAAGCATGGCCGTAGTCTGATGACTAAAACAAGTAGAAGAATAACACAGGTTATCAGTTCCCAAGTTTTGCGTTTCTTCTTGTTCGCCTTTTTCGCCCCTCTTCATTGTTTTTGAATGAGGGCTCGTGGCTCAGTGGTTAGGCCATTCGGCTCGCGTTCGTGAGGTCGTGAGTTCCATTCCCGACGGCGCGTTGTGTCCATGAGCAAGACACTTTATTTCACATAGATCTAGTAGAGTCCCCCGACAAAAATAAAATTTTAAAAAATCAAATAAAATAAAAAGGACTACCTGTAATTCAAAGAGGCCAGCCATGTCACATTCTCTATCACACTGAATCTCCCCGTGAACTACGTTAAGGGTACGCGTATTTGTGGAGTACTCAGCCACTTTCACCGTTAATTTCACGAGCTGGCTTTTTTCCGTCGTCGTAAACGACGGAGAGCCAGTTATCATTCTTCTTTTTATGTTGCTGCTGTTGTTGT
>NC_142935.1:13641074-13653574 GCF_046866305.1 Octopus bimaculoides
GAGCGCAAATGTGTTCGTACGATTATAGATTGCAAGCGCTTGCTTAATTTATAATTAAGCCACAATATATGCATGTGTGTGTATGTGTGTGTGAGAGATTGTGTGTGTGTCTCTGTGTGTGCGTGCGTCCGTTTGTGTATGTATAAAATATGTAAATGATATCGAAGGAGTCAAACGTGCGCCCTCACACAAATGCTCAAAAATACAAACAGTCATACGCATGCATATACGCCAACTCATTCACACTTACACACATTCATACACACACAAGCACATCCACGCATAAACACATACACAAACGTACATGTGCCCACGCTCACATACACTTACACACACAAGTACACACGAAGATAAATATGCTGACTGCTGGTCGTGCAGAAAAAGAACACACATACAAGACGAAACCCAATAAGATGGAACATTTCTTTAAATAATGGAGAAACTCTAGCCTGGAGTTAAGTAAACAGTGAGTGTTAAGAAAACTAGATAAACAGACGACAGAAGCCGCCATGTTGTTTGCCGAAGAGAGAAAGGAAACGAAAGAACGAGAGAGAGTGGTGGGAGTGAGCTTTACGAATGAAAATCGTGGAGTCGTAAGTTGAGATTAAGTAAGTTAATTGCATATTGAAAAGAAGTAAAAATAAAATAAAATAAATGATATGTATACACACATATACACGTAAACGTACACACACACACGAATAGATAGATAGATAGATAGATAGATAGATAGATAGATAGATAGATAGATAGATAGATAGGTGCATGTGTATATAAGGAGAGACGGTTTCTTTTTTAAATATACACTGAATGAAAGAAAAAAATTCTTTAATATGTTGTAGAATATCTAGAATATAATTATCAAATGTACTTGGTTGATGTCATTTCCACAAATTATTTTCTTACAAATGAAAATACGTGGAAACTCCATGGACGAACGCAAAAGGCTTCTTCAGGCGCGAAAATTTGATTACATGCGCAGGATTACATACAAGTACGAGCACACACACATATAATGTGTATGCATGTATCTGTACGCGCGCGCGCACACACACACACACACATACACAGATATATTAATTATTCTATTTTTAGAAGACGGATGACAGTTTCTTTGAAGTTTCGGCCAGCTCGCGTCGTCAAACTGAGACAGTCGAGCGAAAGCTAGTAGGCCGAAATTTCGAAGTAATTTACTCCCCAACCACATGGTTCCGAGTTTGGTCCCACTGCATGGCACCTTGGGCAAGGTGTGATGGAGTGATGGACAAGGAGTGATGGACGTCGATATTTCGCCATTTTTGTGGCCTATCAACAACACATACCCGAACAAGATGGGAGATGAATCATATCGCAGGTCCACGACTTATATACATATAACGTGCAAATTATTTGCTAGTATGGCCGGACAATGCATACATAAGAATAAGATGGCAAACAAATGATCGAGAGGACCATTACTATCCAACAAAATATTCATTCACTTTAAAATATGCTGTATGTATATATATATATATATATATATATAAATGAGAATGTGTGTGTGTCTGTCTGTCTGTCTGTCTGTCTGTCTGTGTGAATCCCTAAAACTCGAGAACTACGCAACCAATTTCATTCAAATTTTACACATGCCTTACTTAGGGGTTCCAGTTGTGTTTTAGTCAAAAAAAATTATTAACTTCTTGCAGAGTTCGAGCACACGGCAACATAATATCTCCTCCACTATTTAAGTATTACGTGTCAAAAGTGAAACAAAAACACTCATGTCAAATACTTTCACTTTAAAAATGAAACTATTCCACTAACTGAAACAATCACATTTCGATACTGTAGTGACAGATACTTTCACAGAGAGAGAAAGAGAGAAAGAGAGAGACAGAAAGAGAGAGAGAGAGAGAGAGTGAGAGATGTATATGTATACATATACATGTATATGTACACCATTTCGATACTGTAATGACAGATACTTTCAGAGAGAGAGAGAGAGAGAAAGAGAGAAAGAGAGAGAGAAAGAGAGAGAGAGAAAGAGAGAAAGAGAGAGAGAAAGAGAGAGAGAGAAAGAGAGAGAGAGAGAAAGAGAGAGAGAGAGATGTATATGTATACATATAGATGTACACGTATATGTATATATATATAGATCTATACATACATGTATATGTATATATATGTGTAGATGTATATATATATATATATATATATATATATAGATGTACATGTAATATGTACACATATATACATATATACATGCATACAGATATCTATACATATATACACCCATCACACACACATACACATGCACACAAACACACACATTAATCATTTGTTTTCTTATCCAAAACTACGTCAAAAGTACTGAATGGATGTTTATGAAATTTGGAAATTATATTCTTTGCATAACGGCCATAACTCGCATGAAAATTCATATATTTTTGATGTTGATGAAATTTTAACCCGAACATAACAGATGAGCATTATTTAGAAAATGATGTCACACGTTATCGAGGCTACCATTCTTTCTGGATGTGCAAAAGGGGATGACGTCTTTATTCCAAGAATTCCTCTTACTCCATCAGGAGCAGACATTCCTTTTACATTCAGAAGACTACAATTCCCCCTTCGTGTGACTTTTGCCATGTCCATAAACAAATATCAGGGTCAAACACTGTCTGTAGCTGGTCTTCTCTTGGAAGAGCCCTGCTTCTCACATGGACAACTGTATGTTGGCTGCTCAAGAGTGGGCAGCAACAAAAAAAACCTATTTGTATATGCTCCACAAGGGAAAACAAGGAACATAGTTTACAATGAGGTGTTATAATCACAACAGCAAGAAAGTATGTACATGATCACCTTCTTTTACGAAACTTCATTGACTTTCATATATTTATATTGATATACATATATATACGTGTGTTTGGGTGCGTGTGTGTATATACATCTCTATATATAAAGATGATGCGTAGTCTAGACGGCGTTTTTAGATTTCATTATTCTCTTTAACCCGGGCAACGCCGGGTATTTCTGCTAGTATATATATATATATATATATATATATATATATATATATATATATATGTATTATGTTTATTACAAATGAGAGAAAAGGGAATTCACGAGACTCTTTATTAATCACTACGATCGTTTCGACCCCTCTTGCATCGATCCATCGCAGGTGATATACTGTGCAACTGGTTGTGGTGCCTGCTTTGGTGTAGATGTGCCTCGTCAGGTGAATTTTCAAAAGGTACCTCGCTTAATAAACTCGGTTTCGCTTCGTTCTATTATAATGCATGCCGTTATTTGCCAGTAACTGTTTGCCTTCAGATTCTGTGATTTGGAATGACATGGGATGGAGACTGCTTTTATTTTCTATATGTATTTAATGGGTCTACATATAAGTATTGTAAATAAATCACAAATAATAAAATGATAAGAAAAATATTATTTTGATAACCATACGCTTGTTCGCATAAACACACATAGAGACACGCATACACAGACCCATGATCTCTGTTCTATATATATGTTTATATATATATATATATATATATATATATATATATATATATATATACACACTCAACTGAGTGAGAGTGCATTTTGAGAGAGGGGTGGTGGCTCTATGCTTAGTGTTGAACGGCTAAAATATGAGAGAGCGACAGGCTCAATCGTCTTCCTGTAGAGGAGATAAAGATGGTGGTGGTGAAGAGACAGAGCCAACTCCCAACATAAATACAAAGAGAGAATACAGGGAGAGGATCAAGGGGAAAGGAAATAGCGTTCTACCTCAGATTTGCGTTTGGCCGTACGGCTTTTGAATGTTGTTTTCACTGTCCATTTTTTCCTGTCTTGGTTTGTGTTTGCCACCTTGGAATCCTCTGTGTAGTGGGTTGATCCACTACTCAGGAAGAGACTATTCTAGAGTACGTTCTGTCTTATCTTCGAAACGTCTAGATAGAATAGAGACAGCTGATGAAGGGATATTCCAAGTGGCTTTCCGTTTTCCTATGTGTTCGTTCCGTTGTCTGTAGTTTATTGTTCTAACGTCCTGTACCCTGATATGCATGTATATACACATGTAGATGTAAGTATGTACATATATGTGTGTATACATGTATATATATTCTTTGTATTATATATATATATATATATATATATATATATATATATATATATATATATACATACATACATACATACATACATACATACATACATACATACATACATACATACATGCATACAAACATACATACATACATACATACACAGGGTGTTTCAAAAAATTTGATATCGTTTCGCAATCTAATAACTTTGTCAGTTCTTGTTCAAATGACTTCAAATTTAAACAGCATGTGTAGAAACAAGTCAAAACTTTATGTTTAATATTTGATATGTTTATCTTTTCAGGTATCGAAATAGCATTCAGTGGAAGAGAAAAGGCGTTTTGTGTGTTGGCATATGCTCGAACACAGTCGAACAAGACTGTGTAGCGTGCATGAGAGAGTTCTCTAAAAAGTCAGCAACGGCAATGCAGATTTGGACAGATGCGTTTTCCACTGGACAGACGCGTTTCCGCGTTTTCCATTGGTCCAGACGCGTTTTCCACTGTACGAAGCAATCTTAGAACTCTTGCGAAGTGATGCCATTTAAGACCTCCGTCGTTTTTTCACCTCTTTCACATCTGCAAATTCCGTAACACCAGCTTTGGTCCCCAGTGATAACCTTTCGGAAAAAGGTCCGGATCAATTTCCAACTGTTCTTTCCGTTCACGACATACATGCAGTCGTGACTGCTTTTGATCTTCTGTGAGCAAGCGAGACACAAATTTTGCTGCTCAAAATTCGTTGGCAGGAGCTCCAGGACACACCAGTCATATCAACAAGATCAGTCCATGGATTTTCGTGGTGTTTTCATTCGTTCGGGCAGTCAACGGTCACCCTCAACAAGATTGGTCTCCAAGCAGCAACTGACCATTCCTAAAGCGTAGAAACCACTCATAAACTTGTGATTTGCTCATGGCAACGTCCTTGTAAGCTATTTATGGTATGACAACTTTTTCAGCAGCCGTTTTCCCCGGCAGAAAGCAAAATTTCACGGAGGCACACTGATCCTTCGTTTCAGCCATCGCAAAAATCGACGAAAAGAAGAGAAGCACTGCAAAACAAACGTGGCAGTACGACTTCACTCGAAGAGGCCGGTCGGTATACTGATGTCTGAGGGTCGCATCAAGTGGCTTCTAGCGACGTAAGCCTGAACTACAACGTGCTTGTCTCACAGAGAACGTTTCCGGTTACATTTGGGTACCTGCTCGTATATATAGGCGTTTAGACGAGTAATACTGGCATTGATGTATATATATAGTATATATATATATATATATATATATATATATATATATATATATATATATATATACAGTGAAGCTTTACTATAGCGTCTTCAATTATCGACTGCTATTTCCAGTAAATATTGGTGCATTGTTGTAACATTATCCTATATATATATATATATATATATATATATATATGATATGTAATAAATGAACTCTTACAGCATTTTTAAATACTAAATCTCTTTTAAAATTTTGAATATCCTATGGTGAAAAGGAAATCAACAAATGAATAGAAAGAAACGGAAACAACAAATCGAAACGGAAGGAGTTGTCGTCGCAGACGATAAAATATGGCTGCAACAAAGTGAAAGAATCATAATTGCAGTGAACTGTACCGAGGTGTTTTGCACTGGTTATTGTTATGCACTGGTTATTGTTTTGCACTGGTTATTGTTTTGCACTGGTTAATTTGATCAAAATAAAACTACAATACTTTGTTGAAAATTTTGGAGACATAGTTTCACATAATTTTATCGTTTATATTCAAAAAGTAAAGAAAATAATTGAAAATAAAACACAACCTGTTGATTTTAAATTGTGGAGTTAAATATATGAGCGAGTGCAAAACCTCGTACAAGCGACAAACAAGCAGTATAGATTTTGTGATGCTTACCGAATTACAATCATTCAACCAATCAGCCACCATGATCGTTTTACTAAAAAGTACATTTAAAATGAAGAAAATAGTTCCAGATATAATTCAATTGATATGTGTGTGTGTGTGAGTGTGTATGTATGCGTATGTATGTGAAGGCGCGTGGCTGAGTGGTTAGGGTAATCGGCTCACGATCGTAAGGTCGTGAGTTCAATTCCCGGCGACGCGTTGTGTCCTTGAGAAAGACACTTTATTTCACGTTGTTCTAGTCCACTAAGCTGGCGAAAATGAGTAGTAGTACCTGTATTTCAAAGGGCCAGCCTTGTCGTATATATATACGACGGATTTCTTTCAGTTTCCGTCTGCCAAATCCACTCACAAGACATCGGTCGGTCCGAGACTATAGTAGAAGGCACTTGCGCAAGGTGTCACGCAGTGGGATTGAACCCGGAACCATGTGGTTTGGAAGCAAGCTTCTTACTACGCAGCCACGCCTGCGCCTTTGCGTGTGTGTGTGTGTATATATATATATATATATATATATATATATATATATATATATATATATATACATATATATATGTATATATATATATACATATATATATATATATATATATATATATATATATATATATATATATATATATATATATATATATATATATATATATATATATATATATATATATATATATATATATATATATATATATACATATATATATGTATATATATATATATATATATATATATCATAAAACACCATCCACACATTTACAAATTATTGTTATATTTTTCTGTTACATAAAAAAGTGTACAGTATATATTCAAGGAATTTATCAATATTTTCTCCCACTGTTTAAAGTGGATGCGCCATTTACTTATCGTTAATAAAATCCCGCCAATTTTGACGACCCGAGAACGCTAGTAGAGCTAATATTTGTCCAAATTTATAGTAATCCAAAACTAACACTGTTTCTGATCTAGTCCTTATAATACAATAATTGCTTATTTTTATCATTGAATTAATTTGTACACATTACATTAAACATAGACTATTTCTGGTGAAATCGTCTTGTATAAATTTTTTTTAGCTATATGCAACCCTTTACGAAAGCAAACTATATTTCATCTATATTTTTCAAGGTCTCAATGTATATTATTTACCATTTATTTATTTTTAATTAATACAAACCAACTGTACACCCTTTTAGTGCATGCACATTTTATTCTTTATAGATTTTTTTTTTTTTTACATTTACGTTTTAATATAACAAGTCTTCGTATTGACTCGTATCTTAAATAAATAATACTGACTGTTACAGCGATGAAGCTTTAAAAAAAATGAATGGTTTATAATGATCCTGATTTGCACATTCTTATTTTGGCAGATAGTTTTACAGCATTTGGTTATTATATTTATCTACGACTATTTACAGGATTAAAATGTTTTAACACAATAACACAGCTACTAGTCTTCTTCTTCTTCTTCTTTTTCTTCTTCTTCTTCTTCTTCTTCTTCTTCTTCTTCTTCTCCTCCTCCTCCTCCTCTTCCTCCTTCTTTCGTTTTTTCTTCTTTTTCTTATTATTTTCAAGGCGGTGAGCTGACAGATCCTTTAGCACGTCAGACAAAATTCTTAACGGTCAATAAAATAAGTACCAGTTGTACACGGCGGCAGTTGATGTAATTAACTAGCCCCACTCCCCACAAATTTCGAGCCCTGTGCCTATAATAGAAAGAATTATTATTATTATTATTATTATTATTATTATTATTATTATTATTATTATTATTATTATTATTACTACTACTACTACTATAGACGTTACACAGTATACAATATCGTGAGGTTGTTGATTGAAGTTATTGTTTCTACCAGGGGTTTGTACTGTTTGTCAAGTCACAACAAGGGCCTCAGATAGACAGTACTTTACGCAAAATGCGTGCAGTTCCAAGTAATGCGAACTTTTGCAATACATCTAGATTGTAGTGTATCTCTAAGGTTGTCAGATGATTTTTTAGATTGGGTAGTATTGAACCCAATGCTCCAATGACAATAGGGACAACCTTTATGTTCGACTCACGTAGCTGCCACATCTTAGCAATCTCAATTCTCAAGCCTCCATATTTATCAACTTTTAAAGCTTCTAACACTGGATATATACTACGGTGTCAGCTGTTCACTACCAGCAAACTAAGGTAACTCCACCTTAGTTTTCGAGTACCATCCGGAGTATTCGAGCGGTTCCAAGCAGTGCTGTTTTCTGCAAGTGCTCCACCCTTATTGCAGCCCCTATTTGTTCCATGTACTTCTCAAGATTTTTACTCACAGTTCTCAGGGCCCCGACAATTATTGGTACTACTACCACCTTTTTCATCGACCACAATTGCTTAACTTCCCAAGCTAACCTGTCATATCTATCGACTTTTCTTTCTTCCTTATCGCATACCTTGTTGTCAGCTGGGTATGTTATATCTATGATCCAGCATCGTTTGCATTCTTTCTCAATTCTCTATCTCATGGTCGCACTGAATCATAAAATCCCATAGGGTCTTTGCATTATCATTTTCGATGATGCCTTCGGGTTTATGTCCGTACCACTTTTTTGCTCTCTCAAGTCCATACTTGTTGCAAAGTGCCCAATGGACAATACTTGCTATATTATTATTATTATCATTATTATTATTATTATTATTATTATTATTATTATTATTATTATTATTATTACATTTCAGTTTCACAACTATATTAGCTTACAGTGTAACTCACAGTTTCATAGCAAATTTAGCGAGAGACAGAAATTTTTTGACATTACCTAACTCTGTGTTAGATTGTGTAACATTATATTCATACAGCAATATCACTATATGCAACATGTCAACGAACTTATGATAAATATTCTCTCGCTCTTTATGGTTCGCTGTTTAAGGAAACACATATAGAACGTCGTGGTTTCGTGTAACTATTTGTGATTTTCATGGTAGATATATTAATACCAAAACATAATTAATACAAAATACCGACATATATACTCACTTTAAAAGGCCAGACACACACTTGATAATGTAGTTCTAGGAACATTACACCGGGGAGTGTTGAAGTGTTTATGGCTGCGATCCTTATCGAGCGATGACACCGTGAATATAAACGGAATGACAAATATAATCAAGACTAAGTGCGTGAAATATTTTAGGGGCGACGACAAATCGAAGAGCACGCCAGTCTGTGTATCACAGTGTAAACGTTTTAGGCAGACAAATACACAGACAAATATAGATGCAGGTATGGGTGTGTGTTTAGGAAGTTCGCCTTGCTGCCACGTGGTTTCAAGTTCAGTCCCACTGCGCGGAACTTTGGACAAGTGTCTACTCCTGTAACCTCGGGTCGATCAATGCTTTTGTGAGTGGATTATATAGACGGTGGAAGCCCGTCGTATATATATATATATATATATATATATATATATACATATATATATATATATTAGCAGCTAAGCCCGGTTTCACCCGGTCGGTTTGGATGATGTGGCTGTAAAACCTGCTCTGTGTTTGACTTGTTTGGGCACGCTTACGTTAAAAAACAATTTTAGAATTACTTTTTTCTGTCAAAACGCTAAAAATAAGTGACCAACAAAAAAATAACTGACCAAGATTCAACCAACTCAAAAAATAAACCCCAATACTAAGCGAACAAAGAGGAACAATCCCACTTCCATTGCACGCGCACACACACACACACACACACACACACACTCACACACATTCACATATCCCCTTTTACATACACACACATATATTCACACAGAGTTGAAACGGTGTTTGATTTATTTTTTCAGCGTACAATTTTCATCATCCTTCCTTATTCATCAATCACCCCTTCCTTTCTCATTCATAAACACAATAGTATTATTTTAGTAGATTATCTCGGTAACCATAGGAGCTATGAAAAAAATACAAAGCTTATATATATAAGCCACATAAGTACGGTGAAAGAGTACAGCAGGGTTCGCCACACAACCCGCCCCCTGCTTGAGCCTCGTAGAGCTTTAGGTGTTTTTCGCTCAATAAACACTCACAACGCCCGCGATCTGGGAATCGAAACCGCGATTCTACGACCGCGAGTCCGCTGCCCTAACGACTGGGCCATTGCGCTTCCACTACTGGTGCAATAGTTCAGAGGGTAATGCTTGGTTCTTCACGTAACAACCTGTCTGCCATAGCTTAACTCCCCTCAAAATATCTGGCCTGCTATAAAAATTGCAAACAATTATTATATGTTACGTCTGTCACTTAATATTTACTAATTAACTAACCCATCTCCTCTAAATTGTTGGCCTTTGCCCAAATTAGACACATTATATATTATATGTGTTAATTAATATTTACTAATTGACGTACTCCTTCCCCCTAAAAGTACTGGCCCTGTGCCTAAATTAGAAACTGTTGATATGTTACTTGTGTCAAATACTAATTAGATAAACCCTTATCCTCAAAACTGCTGGCTTTATGCCGAAATTACGAGCAATCTTTTTTTTTTAATAATAGCCGATATAAATGTCGCTTGGATGGTTGGCTGGTTGGTTGATTGCACAGTCACGCTTTGCATCGCATAGAGAGAAGAGAAAAAGAGGGTGAAAGAGTTAACACAATAGAGTTAACAGTTAACATAAGAGGAGCAGGATGAAAGTCTTACAGATGAAGTCGGAAACTGAAAGAAGCCCATCGTATATATGTGCGTGTGTGTGTGTGTGTGTGTGTGTGTGTGTGTGTGTGTGTGTATCCCCAACATCACTTGACAACCGATGTTGGTGTGTTTACGTCCCCGTAACTTAGCGGTTCGGCAAAAGGGTTCGATAGAATAAGTACTAGGCTTACAAAAGAATAAGTCCTGGGATCGATTTGTTCGACTAAAGGCGGTGCTCCAGCATGGCCGCAGTCAAATCACTGAAACAAGCAAAAGAATAGTAAAAGAATATATTTATAGATGGCGGAGTTGAAGGGAGCGAGAACGATGAAAAGTGCGAAGAATGGAAACACCCAGAATAACCAGGATGGTTCTCTTCCGCTGATACAGTTCTTCCTTATCATTCTACCTTTCTTTCTTTCCTTCTTCCTTTCTTTCTCTCTCTCTTTCGTTCTTTCTTTCGTTCGTTATTTCTTTCTTTCTTTCTAAGGAATCCCACAACTGGGATATGTCAATTTCTTTTCTGTATTTTTTTTCTTTCCGTTTTCCTTTTTAAGGAATCGCACTTTGGGGACGTTTCTTTCTGTATTTTTACTCTCGTTCTTTCTTATTTTTCTTTCTGCATTCTTCTTTTCTCGCGTTCTTTCCTGCAAAGGACCGTTCGCTCTTCTGGGATCTGCCATAATATATAAATCTGCTTATTTCTTACACAATTATGATAACGTCAAACCCTGCTGAACATTTCTCTTTCGTATTTGCTTTAATCTTCTACCGTCCTTCTTGTCTCTCTTTCCCTCTCTCTCCTCCTCTCCCTCCCCCTCTCTCTATCTATATCTCTATCTTTCTCCCTCGCTCGCTCGCTTTCGCTCTCTCTCACTCTCTCTCTCTCTCTCTTTCATGAATAAACAATTAGTCATGAACTAAACAAAGTGTCTAAAAAGCTGCCGTGGCCTTAATTGGTCTCCCTCAAGATCTTTTAGTGTCTCCTGTTTTACAGAAAACACCCAGTTACAGGCATGCACCTAAACACACGCACGCACACGCACACACATACACACACACACACACAAACATACATACATTTATATATACATGCACCTGTGCGTGTATGTACATATATAAACGTGTGTGTCTTCAATAACCAGTACAGAGATGAATGTATATAGGTTTATAAGTACATAATATATATATATATATATATATATATATATATATATATATATATATATATATAAGAGTAAAAGAATAAAAAAATATATGTATTGTCAGTAGATCATATATCCGAAAAGAAGCACACTCTAAAAGTTAGAGTAATAAGGTATTTAGGTGGTTAAATATGTTTCCAGTCATAGAGTAACCAACGATTTCGCATCCATAAAGCACTTAGCTTCATAGACAAGTCATCAGACTCTATATATATATATATATATATATATATATATATATATATATATATATATATATATATATATATATAAATATATATATATATATATATACATGTATGTATGTATGCGTGCATGCATGTATGTATGTATATATGTATGTATGTATGTATGTATGTATGTATGTGTGTATGTATGTATGTATGTATGTATGTATGTATGTATGTATATACACACACACACACTTTCTTCGTGTATTAAGGTACCGTTGGTTTCGTGTTAAGAAATATCTCAACATTTATTCAAACCGATCACATAGATCAATTAGTGTTCGTCACCATTTTGGGTTAAAACACAAAAAAGTCACGGGGCTTTTCGTGTTTTAATCGAAAATAGTGACGAACACCAATTAGTCTATGTGAATGGCTTGAATAATTGTTGAG
>NC_142935.1:13661074-13668574 GCF_046866305.1 Octopus bimaculoides
GCCAAAAGGATGAAAGGCAAAGTCGACCTCAGCGGAATTTGAACTCAGACCGTAACGATAAACGAAATACCGCTAAGCATTTCGTCCAGCATGCTAACGATTCTGCCGGCTCACCACCTTATATATAGTGATAGTGACAATGAATACAATAGTTAGTTATTGACAGAGATACAGATAGAGCGATATAGAAGGTGTGAAGATATTTGTTTATAAAAAATGATACTTGCATGTCGAAGTATATACTTTTGTTGACGATTGCGTGTGTAAAAATATATCATCGCTATGAGAAATTAACCCAGGACAGTAAAGTGTGATTAGGTGTTTTTGAGAGTAGAGATATAAATGCATAGAAATAACATATTATTCTAGTGCTTGAGAATTCTGCTGCTTCGGTCAGGTAGTAGCACAAAAATTTGAAGAAAATACTTGGAGGAATACCTACAGAAACCTAGCATTTCTCATCCTTTACTCAATCTGCGTCATCTTGAAATAATACCAAAGCTATCTCAAGGACAATATCGAAAATGTCAGTTGTACCTATTTTAGCATTTACATCGTATCTTGAATTCAGGTTAGTGTTGCTGAAAACACTAACATAATATTAACTCGTGCCATATGATTGCAAGATGTTCTACATTGACTTCTGATGCATACAATTGAAAAGGATAAAGTTGATTATTAAAGGAGCCGACACAGCTTCATTCACTATTTATGAATGCCTCGAAATGTGAACATTTACTCACAGCATGATCTTCCTCGAAGAAAGTCAGCCTATTTCGTTCGTAGTAGCTTGTCCACGGTTTCCTTCAGTTCCATAGTGGAACAGTGCACTTACCTTGGAGACTGGGGGTAATGTTGTTCTTCAGGTTATCGTACTCAGCAACATTGCTGACCTTTTGGAAATTTAACGAGCAGACTTTTCGTCGGGTCTTTAGGGATGCATTTCTGTCCCCAGTATACACGCAGGGGACAGTTTAGCTTCTGTACCAGTGTTACATCACCCAGCTTAGATTTGTTTTACTCCAGTAGCTTTGTTATTTCTCGTTTATCTTGATGCTATTATACTTTTAATGAGGTGTCTGCAGATGGGGTGGAAAGGACCATAAAAAAAAAAGGTAGGCAGGGCGTCTATATTTTATTCGAAGCTGAAGTTTCTTCAATTAATTGTGACACTCAGTTCTTATCAGGCTGAGGAAAAAGTAAGCAACGTTTTGAACCATGAAGAATTTGTACCGGACTTTTGCAAAGTTTTGAATTTTTTAAACATTTTTTTCCAATTGTCTGATAATACAGACATAGAATTGTCCAAATTCATCAATAAATTAACATTGATATTTTTTTCGCCGTTGTTACAATCATCGGAAATGGAACTGTCAAAGCGCGATATTCGAGCAATTTTGCTATTCAACTTCAAAAAGGACGTAAAGCAGCTGAAACTGCTCGCGATATCAACGAAACATTTACTGAGGAAATAACCAGTGAGTGGTCAGCTTGAAAATGGTTTAAACGATTTAGCAGTGGAAACCTGAGCCTCGAAAATCGTGAGCGTAGTGGACGCCCATCTGTCATCGATGACGGTCAATTATATATATATATATATATATATATATATATATATATATATATATATACTTTATATAAAGCAGCAGAAATATAACAAAAGCTGTTACTCAGAGTTTAAATAAAGCATATTACTCTACCTCTGGTATTTGAGTACTCTTTTTTCCACATTGTTTCACATTTATGTGCTTACTCCGGTATATATATATATATATATATATATATATATATATATATATATATATATATATATATACACGCAAACACATATATACTTATACATTTCTTTTATAAATTTATATGTATGTATGTGTGTGTGTATGTAGGCATATAGACGAAGAATGTTATGTGTGCGCGCGATTTAATTGGTATCACTTACACTTAATCCGCTTTTATGCTGTTGAAAAGATTTAACATGGCTTTCGAAACTAAGATATTTAAAGGCTTAAATATTTTTTTCTCGCTTTTTCTACATTTATTTTGATATAGGAAATTAAATAAGGAAAAGATTAGCAGATTCAAAACTTTTAATTCTATATTTACTTGTTTATGTTCGAGAATAAAATATTACGCAATAGGTTTTCCAGAATATAATTTAACAATTTTTTTAGTGCAATCGGTAATAACAAATCTACCATCTTAAGACCTTGGATAACGCCGCCTCGTTAAACATTACACTCTTTAGGAGTAAGTCATGTTTACTTCCACTTAATGTCCAGCTCCGATTTCCCCTTGATCGAACTGATTGAGGTGTAGTCTTTCATTGTTTGTATTTTATTTTTTAATTGTTTCAGTCATTGGAATACGGCCATTTTGATGCCATTGGAGTACGGCTATTTTGAAGTCATTGGAGTACGGCTTTGAAAAGTTTAGTCAAATAAATCGATATCAGTACTTCTTTTTTTATTTAAATTTGGTGCTTATTCCTTTTGTCAGAGAGAAACTGTTTGATTTTTAAATCGTAGAAAGCGACGAAGGTTATCAGAAGAGAAAGTCAATGCACAATGTGAATCGGAGAGAAATGCTGGAATACTTTTTAAAAAAGCGAGGAGAAGCAGAAGCAAGGATTGGTGGGAATGCGATTAACTAAAAGATCATTGTTTGAAATACAAAAAGAAAATAGAGCAAGGCTTCAGTCAAAAAGATTTAAAACTTCTGAAAGACGGTGATATGGCTGTGTGGTTAAGAATCTCGCTTTAAATCCACTTGCTGTTAGGTTCAGTTCAACAGCGCGGAACCTTAAGCAAGTGTCTTCTACTCTAGACCCGGGCCGACCAATGTCTTGTGAGTAAATTTGCAGGTGGAAACCATGTGGAAGCCCACCGTATATGTAAATGCGCGTATGTGCATCTTTGTGCCTCTGTTTGTTTCCTACCACCGCGTAAACCCAATGTTGGTTTGTTTACACCCACATAAACTAGCAGTTCGGCAAGAGTGACCGATAGAATGAGTACCAGACTTGAAAGTAAGTTCTAGATTGATCCATTTGGCTAGACCCTTCAAGGTGGTGTTCCAGTATGTCTCCATTCCATTGAGTGAAACAAGGGAAAGATAAAAGGTGACAGAAATAATCCCATCATTTTTGACGGGTACTCTCTTAATGTGTGTGAGTGTGTGTGTATGTGTACATGTATTTTTGTGTGTATTATGTGTGTGTATTTGGTGTTTGTGTATGCTAGATGTTTGTATCTGTGTGATCTTGCATATAGTATTAAATTGTGTTTTAAGAACATAAAAATACCTTCACAAAGAATGGTGAATAAATTTATTACTTATAATTAAAATAAACAAAACAAAGTATGAAAATTTAAAAATTTATGCAGGAAATTAAAAAAAATTAATCAGAAAATTAGTGACAGAAAATAAAAGTTATATAAATAAATCTCTAAAAAAAGTTAATTATATTCTATGAATCTAAGCCATTTAAAAATGAGTTGAATTTTGCAAGGCGCCAGCGCGTAACTGGATTTAATTGCAGACAACAAAGTATGTCACGGTGTTTTAGATTCTATTCCGTTTTAAGTTCAAATCTCAACGAAATCAACTTTGACTTTTAGTCTTTCGTGGGTCAACAAAATAAAGTATCAGTTAAGTGCTTGAGTTGCTTTAATCACCTTTATATGAAGTATAGGCGCAGGAGTGGCTGTGTGGTGAGAAGTCTGATTTTTCACCCACATGATTCCTGGTTCAGTCCCACATTTCAAGCGCCCAGTTTGAAATTTCCTCAGATCGAGTAGCCCTTCCTGCTCAAAAGTTCCTTGAATAAGGGTTGTTTAAGGATGTTGAACGAAACGCCCATGTTTCCAAAGGTGAATTATCCAAACCCCAAAGTATTCCTCTCAACACACGGCTATGATGCTCCCCCACTACTTCTGTTTGTGATCAGCGATCCACATATCGTCAGCCACTAAAGAATATGCTCAACTGGTTAAGCTCAGACAACTGACAAGCAAATCTGTGGTATTGAGCAGAATATTTACTGTAGCCCACCTTTTATACCAAGACAAAACAATGTACAAGTCTTAGATTGGTGAGTTCTCTTCTGCGTGTGAGCGGTTGAACTGTTTCATATTTTAAAATGACGTTTAAATAATTTTGGCACTTTTATACTCTTTTCTCTCTTTACTCTTTTACTCTTTTACTTGTATCAGTCATTTGACTGCGGCCATGCTGGAGCATCGCCTTTAGTCGAGCAAATCGACCTCAGGACTTATTCTTTGGAAACCTAGTACTTATTCTATCGGTCTCTTTTGCCGAACCGCTAAGTTACGGGGACGTAAACACACTACCATCGGTTGTCAAGTGATGTTGCGGGGACAAACACAGACACACAAACATATACGCACACATACATACATATATATATATATACGACGGACTTCTTTCAGTTTCCGTCTACCAAATCCACTCACAAGGCTTTGGTCGGCCCGAGGCTATAGTAGAAGACACTTGCCCAAGGTGCCACGCAGTGGGACTGAACCCGGAACCATGTGGTTAGTAAGCAAGCTACTTACCACACAGCCACCCAAAATCAGTACAGGTTTGGCGTGTACTTGGTGTTTGTGGATGATGCATTATTCGGGAGGAGCGTGGGCAAATGGTTAGGGTATTCGACCCACGGTCGTAAAATCTGAGATCGATTCGTGGTGGTGCATTGTGTCTTTGAGCAGGTCACTTTATTTCACATTGCTCCAGTCCACTCAGCTGACAAAAATGAGTTGCACCTGTATTTCAAAGCGTCAGCCTTGTCACACCCAGCGTCACGCTGAATCTCCCTGAGAACTACATTAAAGATACGTGTGTCCGTGGAATGCTCAGCCACTTGCACGTTGATTTCACGTGCAGGCTGTTCTGTTGATCGAATCAATTGGAACATTCATCGTCGTAACCGATGAAGCCACTTAAAATTCGGTAGAAATGAACAGTCGTTATAGTTGATGGCTGTCAAAAGAGGGATAGCTAGTAGAGTCATAAGGATGAATATAGGTCCCTAGAGGAAATTTTGTTAGTCATTCATGCATCATTGAATATACTTTCGTCTAATAACCAGAAATATCCAGTTTGTTAAAACGCCACTAAGATTTAATATCTGTTAATACTGTCTTCCTTACGGGAATATTGCCTCTTTAGATTCGCTGGTATTGCAATTTTGGCATTCATTTATGTTCATTGCCCTGCAGGCCTAAACTAAATTTAGAATACGTAGAATTAAAAAGAGCAAATCACTTTAGCCTAAATATAAAAATATTATTTCATATGAAAAGTTTCAAACGCCCCAATTGATGAGTAAAACAGAGCTGCAATAGTTTCATTATTTACATAGATATAAGCATAATTTAGTGACCATTTAAAACCAGAAATTTACGCAATAAAAACAATGGGTGAAGCACATGTTAAGAACAAAACGTGTGTTATTGCCATATAAGGAATACATTAAAGAAATAACGACATGTGCAATGTGTGTGAATATAAAATGAAACGTATATTTTTTATGAATGAATTAACTCTTGAAGCGTTAAAAGCAAGGGGAATAATTACGATGGCTAATTTCAATGTTACTATATGTTACTAAATAATTCGATTTTAATTAAAGAAATAAAAATGGATAATTATGTAATGTATTTAAATTAGTAACCGTATATTTTGAGTATTTTGGTAAAAGCAAAGTAGGGCGCAATGGGAAAATGTATTTAGTCGCTTCAGGATTAGTTAATAAATGAAATAAATTATTTAGAGATAATTCCAGGCATTAAACCTAAATCAAATGAAGCAGATGATGTGGTTGTGTGGTAAGAAGGTTGCTTCCCAACCACATGGTTCTGGGTTCAGTCCCACTGCGTGGCACCTTGGGTAGATGTCTTCTACTTATTATAGCCTCGAGCCGACCAAAGCCCTCTGCGTGGATTTGGTAGACGGAAACTGAAAGAAGCGCGTCGTATATATATGTGTGAGTGTGTGTTTGTTCCCCACTATCACCACCACCACTTGACAACTGATGGGGATATGTTTACATCCCTGTAACTTAGAGGTTCGGCAAAAGAGACCGATAGAATAAGTACCTGGTTGTACAAAAGGATAAGTACTGGGGTCAATTCGTTCGACTAAAATTCTTCAAGGTAGTGCCCCAGCATGGCCGCAATCTAACGACTTGAAAAAGTAGAAGATAAAAAAGAAACGTTGTGGAGAAGACAAGAAATTAAGAAATCAAAATTATCTTTTATTTGTTAAATCATTGGACTGCGGCCATACTGGAGCCCTGCCTTGAAGAGTTTAATCGAAAAAATCGATCCGAGTACATTGTACTTTTTTAATGCTTGATATTTTCAATTAAACTCTTCAATTCTGCCAACTCAAGGGAGAAGACAATAGAAGGCGCTTGCTCGCTGAAATTGTGTTAAATTACTAATCCGGGGGATGATTCGGGCTGACGAGAAAGAACTATGCCGAAACACCAGTGTCTTAGAATCCATTGTACTAATGAATCGAGTATGGTATGAGCATACATTCGTCGTAAAGGGAAAGCCATTCTCCAGAAAAAAAACACAACATCGGTTAGCAAAAAAACACGTTCGAATCTTCCAGAGAATATTGAAAGCAAACATGCAAGCCATCGTTTCGAATCTGCTTGTTCGCCGTGCATAGGGCTATTTATTAAACTAATTAAATAATTAGACAGTTTTAATTATGCTAAATGAGTGTAATTATACAGACGATATCAAATTATTGTGCGTTGTATTTTAGGGCGTGGGGAAGGTGACAAAACAATAATTAGTATTAAATGGGAAAGTTTTAGGAGGAATGAAATGGTAGGATAAATTATATTAAAATAATTTAGAAGGGATTAAATGAAATTTATATTAAAATATTTAGTACTAAATGAACTGGCCGTATGAGTGATCGCCTATGTTAAAGGATTTGAATCAAAGGAGTAGATTGGATGAGGAAATACCTATGGTGGATGATAGGGGAGGAAGAAGAAGAAAGGAGGTCAATGAAATTAGGGGTCAACAAATAAGCTAACTATATGGCATTCTATATTAAATGATTTAAGAAACTACCCCCCACCTATATATATATATACATATATATATATATATATATATATATATATATATATATATATATATATATATATATATATATATATATATATAGGCTGAACCTCACTAATCCGGCTTATTTGGGTCCACACAGACGCCGCGGTAAGAAACCACTGAAGCTTAACATATTAAAAATGCTAAAACATTCGAATGTACTAAGCGAAAAGTCTTTTCGTTGTCTCTACCTACTACTTTATTTGGGTTTTGTCATTTGGTGACCCTTTGACCCTGTATAAATTTCTACTGCATAGAATAGAATTTGTATTCACACACACACACACATATTTGATGTCTTGGAGCAGCTGTAGTCTATTGAGTTGAGTATAGCGAATGTTTCTTG
>NC_142935.1:13671074-13673574 GCF_046866305.1 Octopus bimaculoides
ATGTGCATATGTTTTGTGCGACAGTGCGTCCTCCTGTCTAATCGACCACACAGAGAGGTTTCGCTGTTGATGAGATGTAATCGTGGGTGTTGCTAGAGACCCCGTGGGTAAATTATTTTTTAAAAAATGATAAGCGAAAAGCGAAACTACTCCGCTGTCTGTCATCCAACAAGAAATAATATTCTCTTGATGCACGTACAGTCATATGCGCAGATACATCACAAGCGCACACACACGCACACACACACATACACACACACACGCACACATACACGCACGCACACGCACATACACAACCTGATCGGATACAAACATATATCTATGCACACATTTATACACACACACTTATGTATACTATACATGTATATATCAAACACAAGCAATTTTTAGGCTGTGTATATATATATATATATATATATATATAGGATCAGTACTAGGCTTACAAAGAATAAGTCATGGGGTCGATTTGTTCGACTAAAGGCGGTGCTCCAGCATGGGTGCAGTCAAATGACTGAAACAAATGAAAGAATATATATATATATATATATATATAATAAATCCTAGGGAATATATATACATACATATATATACATATATATATATATATATATATATATATATATATATATATATATATATATATATATATATATATATATATATATATATATATATATATATATATATACTTTATTTAAAAGCAGCAGAAATATAACAAAAAAACTGTTACTCTGAGTTTCACGTTCTCGTTCATCGGACACCTCTGGTATTTGAGTACTCTTTTTTCCACCTTGTTGCACATTTCATGTGCTTACTTCAGTATATATATATATATATGCATGTATGTATTTGTGGAAATGTGCTTACGTATATACAAACTGGTACCAAATTTTGTCACTATATGTGTGTGCGCGTGCGCGTGCGTGTATAGCTCCTATTTCTTGCAATGTAGGTGTTCTAACACCCTAGTCATATTTAATGACGATTATAGTTTTACTCTTTGGTAACACATTGCACACAGCTGTCTATATTATATATATATATATATATATATATATATATATATATATATATATATATATATATATATATATATATATATATACATATATATATATATACAACAAATCTCTGAGCGATGTATGAACAGTAGCTGCACGACATCGTGAATTATATTTGCCACCTAAATGTGGTTAACCCTTAAGGGTTGATGCTACTGTAGCTTGCAGCCCCAGGAAGACATCTACGCCAGCTGGTTATTGACACACTATCTGTGTCCTATCAGTATTTGCGAAGGGAAGTCATCGTTCCCATCTCCAGCCTGACGTGATATACACGGATTATATATATATATATATATATATATATATATATATATATATTATATATATATATATATATATATATATATATATATATATATATATATATATATATATATATATATATATATATATATATATATATATATATATATATATATATATATATATATATATATATATATATATATATATATATATATATATATATATATATATATATATAAGTTTGAAGTAACCGATTTACTCCCTCTCAGGAAATATATATATATATATATATATATATATATATATATATATATATATATATATATATATATATATATATATGCATGAACAGAATAAAGATAAGAGATCGAAATGTCGTACAAGACAAAGATAGACACGGACAAACAGGAAAAGGTGAACGTTAGAATGAATGAAAGATAGAGAGTTTCAAATCGAATGAGAAGGAGGAGGGAGAACCAGACTAATTAAGAATGAGAAAATACCTATTTGCAGATGCATGTGTGTGTGTGTGTTGTGTGTGTGTGTGTGTGTGTGTCGTGTTTGTGTGTGTGTTGTGTGTGTGTGTGTGTGTTGTGTTTGTGTGTGTGTGTGTGTGTGTGTGTGTGTGTGTGTGTGTGTGTGTGTTTACATATGCAATCGTGTGATTGTATACTAGCGAGGTTTTGTGCGTGGACGCGTAAGAGCGTTATAAAAATGGAGTTATAAATTGAAAGAGCTAATAAGAAATAAACAGGACGCATAAAGAAACAGCCATAGAAAAGAATAGAATGGTAAGATAAGAGAAATAAAAAGCGAGGGTGTGGATGGGGGCATGGGGGGGGAGACAGAGAGACGGAAGGAGAACATCAATATAGACAATGAAAGAAAGAAAAAAGGCGCCATCTAGAGGAACTAATTAGCACTTCTTAATGGTTAAGGTATACTAAATTACAATACATGCTAGACCGGATGTTCATACACACATAACCACTATACAAACACTCACACACACATACATATGTATATATACATATCCATATATATATATATGTGTTTGTGTGTACTTTATTCATATATGTATATATATATATATATATATATATATATATATATATATATATATATATATATATTTATATGTATATAAAAGCAGAGACGCAGACTCACCCATGTTTTGGTTACCCTAATTA
>NC_142935.1:13678574-13688574 GCF_046866305.1 Octopus bimaculoides
TGCTCGTGTAAAAAACTGTACCGTTTAAAATACATCATAGCCTTCAGGGACTAGGAACGAGATTTCTTCTTCATGTTCACATCTACACGACACATCTTATTATCGAGAATTAAAGATAAACCACCAGGTACGCCGTAAACTATTCCAGTATTGGTTTATGTAATTTTTGATATTCATTAAACACTGGTTATATTTCTTACAGAGTTATCTCCTCTTGATTCTTCTCGCTCTTTTTTTTTATTTTTTGATTCGCAGGCTCATCCACACCACGATTACGTCGAATGCAGGTACTGCACTGGGTACAACAGCAAAAGAAGCAGCAACAATAACAACAACAATAATAATAACTAAATGAAATATGTCGTATGTCGTAGACATGTAAATTCAGATGAATACACTCACGAATACACCTATAAATACAAACGCGCACACACACACACACACACATATATATATAGTAAGATAGATAGATAGATAGATAGATAGATAGATAGATAGATAGATAGATAGATAGATAGATAGACAGATAGATAGGCAGGCATATATACATGAATGTGTGTGTGTGTGTATATATATATATATATATATATATATATATATATATATATATATATGTACATGTATATATAAGCAGGGTGGTGGTCATGTGCTTGTGTTTTCCAGGTGTCGGGGTGGGGGGATTTCAAAGCTCTTTCTAACACTACAAGCGAAACCCTCGACTGTTTTCACCACCATCACCTCCACCACCACTACCATTCTCCCCGCCACACACACACACACACACACACACACTCATACCATTTCCATCCAGTACCACCATCATCAGCTCCTCCACTATCATCATCACTGCTACCACCGCCATCCCCACCACTGCCGCCACCACCACCACCACCACCACGACCTCAACAGCTGCAGAGATGGCGCCTCGAAAGAAATAACCCATTCGTTTAGCCATAAAAGATCGTGACTTTTAAAGTCAGAAGTGATTTGACTTCAATTTCCAGGATCTTAATTGTCCATGCTCGTTGTTGCTGCTGCTGTTGCTGTTGCTGTTGTTGTTGTTGTCGTTGTTGTGGCTGTTGTTATTGGTGATGGCGATGGGGACTTTGGTGTTTTTCTGATTATTTTGCTGTTGTTGTTGTTGTTGTTGTTGTTGGCGGTGGGGATGTTATTGGCTTTGTTTTTGTTGATATTGTTATTTTGATTGTTGCTATTGCTGCTGCTACTGGTGCTGCTGTTTTTGTTGTTGGTGGGGGGGGGGGGGCCGTGTTGGCGTTGCTACTTTTACTTCTGTTGCTGTTGTTGGTGGTGGTGGTGGTGTCGCTAAGTGGTAGTGGTAGTAGTGGCGGTGGTGTGAAGGAGCGTGGCTTAGTGGTTAAGGTTTTCGACTTGTGATCGTAAGGTTGTGGTTTCGGTTCCTGGACCGAGCAAAACACTTCACTTCGCGTTGCTCCAGCCCACTCAGCTGGCAAAGATGAGGGACCCCTGCGACGGACTGGGGTCCCGTCCAGGTGGTGGGTGTGGTGGTGGTGGAGGTGGTGGTGGAGGTGGTGGTGGAGGTGGTGGTGGAGGTGGTGGTGGAGGTGGTGGTATAGATGGACGTCTTGATTTTCTTCGTTAGTTCTTTTCCTCCCTCACAGATTCACTCTGAGTCGTATGCATTGGCGCTAACTACGGAAGATCAGATCAATGGTACTCTTCATTGCAACGTGCCACAAAATTTTGATATTTAGCTTCTTCAGCACTCATTATACACAGCTCCATTACTGAATATTCTTTGAAAACGTCAGAAGTTACAGTTTTATGACTTCTTCTATACCCACGACACGCATAATTAATCTTCTAGAACGTCAATTTGTTTGAACCAGTATACTAAATGGTTCACATCCAACAAACTGAAATTAAACGCAAATAAAACCGGGGACTTCTTAACTGGTTTTCCACCATAATATACATATACAATACAATGCCTACAATAAACGTATATAAACGTATGCGAGATAATACGACTGTAAAAGTTTTACGTTTATATATATTTATATAAGAATATCTCATTTATGTATGTTATACGTTTCTATACACTTATATGCGTATATCTCGTGTTTATATGTTATACGTTTATATATGTTTACATATGTATAGCTATCTTTTATCTTTTACTTGTTTTAGTCATCGGATAGCGTCCATGCTGGGAGATCGCCTGCAAGAATTTTAGTCGAATTAACCCCTCCCCCACTATTTATTATTTGTAATGCCTGGTGCTTACTCGATCGGTCTCTTTTGCCGAAACGCTAAGTAATACGGGAACGTAAACACACCATATATATATATATATATTTATTTATTTACATACATATATATATATACATATATATATATATATATACATATATATATATATATATATATATATATATATATATATATATATATATATATATATATATATATATATATATATATATATATATACGACGGGCTTCTCCCTGTTTTCGTCTACCAAATTAACTCGGAAGCCTTTAGAAGAGGACACTTGCCCAGGGTGCCACGCGGTGGAAACGAACTCGGATCTCGAAGAAAAGTGGGGCGATAATGAGGTGGATGTTAAAAAAGTGGCGACGGATGTAAAAACAACAAACCTGTAGGTTAATTAAGTTAGGTTTTATTTGTGAAATACAATTGTTTTGAATTTGCTGCAGGAAATGATCTGTTTATGACGGTGTGTGGGGAATGAGCACTAGGGATATGGCCTGAGTGCCAAGGGGGCAGCAGCCCGAAAAGTTTGGAAACCACTGCTTTAACGGGTGCGATTTCGTTTGACGACCTCAATCCCTTCAAGAGGCAAAAGCAGGCAGCCACATGGTTTACCGCTCACGGCTGGAAATAATCATGTTTTTGCCAATTAGCGAGACGTAAACATGAAGACCATGTGACCACCAGATTTTGTGTCTTCCAAAGGTTACAGTCAAATAAAGTTACACCTGCTGAAACTTGCTTCTAGCAGCGAGCGACCAGAATTGTTAGTGCGTCGGACAAAATGCTTAATTACATTCCTTCCGGCTTTATACGTTTTGAGTTTGAATCACGCCGAGGTTAAGTTTTCCTTTCATCCCTTCGGGATCGATGAAGCGCAAGTCAAACACTCGGATCGATGTAACCGGTTACCCCTCCCCTCAAAATTTCCGGTTTGCAACCCTGCAGCGGACCCGCATCCCATTCCGGGGAATGTGGGAAGTGTATTTTACTATAGCCCTGGGCCGACAAATCCTTGTGGAAGCCTGTCCTTTGAATGTACGTGTGTGTGTGTGTGTGTGTGTGTGTGCGTACGTGTCTTTGCATTTAGGTTTGTCTCAACAACTCATGTTGAACAACTAATGTTAGTTTATTTAAGTCCCCCCACCACATATCTCACTGGTTCGACATAAGTGACCGATACAATAACAACTATATTTAAAAATAAGTATTTGGGTCGATTTCTTCGACTAAAACTCAAGATAGTGCCCCAGTATGGCCAAAATCCAATGACAGAAACAAGTAAAAAAAAAAAAACAAAGCATAAAAAGCTACGATAAATTTTATTAAAAAGTATTTAAAAATTCTTCAGATATGTGGGAGTAGTGTCCGATGCAGAAATTGGTTTGTTCAGAAACTGTTGGCAATTTTGTCTCAGACAAAAACCACAAAACCATGCTTCACTTCAAATATTTGGATATTCAGCCTCGCCTCGAAAAATCCAGGTGCAAATATGTGAAGCAGAACTGATGTGGCTTTAAAACATCCTGTTTAATCTAGATTCAGACCCTGATGTCCTGAGTGGCACAACTACGTTTGAGTTGGCAAATTTGCTTTATCTTGTAATTAAGCAGTAGTACACATACACATACACGCGCATACATAGATTCATATGCATAAACATGCGTATATATATATATATGTGTGTTTGTGTGTGAGCATTTATATATATATATATATATATATATATATATATATATATATGTATATATATATCCACATAGCTGTATATCTATATATATTATGTATATATATAATATATGATATAAATATATATATATGCGCGCGCGCGTGTTTGTACGAGGGAAATTTTGTAATATCATTTTATGCACTTAGTTTAATATGTTTGCACTTTTATCGCCTCAAAGTATCCTCCGTTTGAAGCAATCCATCGGTCCAGACGCATTTACCACTGTTCGAAACGATCCTGGAACTCTTGCGAATTGATGCCTTTCATTTTTTTTTTCTTCACCTCTTCCACATCTGTAAATTCCCTAGCATCACCTTTCGTCACCAGCGATGACCTTCGAGAAAAAGGTCCGGGTCAACTTCCAACTGTTGTTTCAGTTCACAACAGTGAGGCACAAATTTTGGAATCGAGGCTCAAATAATTCGAAAATCCACGCTCACAATTCGTTTGCAGGAGCTCTAGGATACACCAGTCATATCAACAAGTTCGTTAATTATGCAGTGACGGGCCTCCAAGATCATTTCATGAATATTCGTGATGTCTTCATTTGTTCGGGAGTTCGACGGCCGTCCTGAACGAGGTTGGTTTTCAAGCAAAAAATGATCATTCCTGAAGCGGGGAAACCACTCGTAAACTTGTGTTTTACTCATGGCAGCGTCCTTGCCCCCAGCAGAAAACAGAATTTCACGGAAGCACGCTGTTCCCTCTTTTCAGCCGTCACAAAGTCGACGAACAGGGGAGAAGCACTGCAAAACAAAGACACACCACGTGGCAGTACGACCGTAGACGACGACGCTGGTCGGCAGACTAATGACTGAGAGTCTCATCAAGTGCCTTCTAGCGGTGGAAACCTGAACTACAACGGGCTTGTCCCACAGAGAACGTTTCCAGTTACTTTTGGGTACCTCTTTGCGTGTGTGTATATATTCCCAGCCAGCCAGCCGCCTTAATAGTGTGTGATATTCTTTTCTACTCTAGGCACAAGCCCCGAAATTTTGGGGGAGGGAGCCAGTCAATTACTTCAACCCCAGTACGCAACTGGGACTTTAATTTATCGATCCCGAAAGGATGAAAGGCAAAGTCGACCTCGGCGGAATTTGAACACAAACGGAATACTGCTAAGTATTTCGCCCGGCGTGCTAACGTTTCTTATTTCTTTATTGCCCACAAGGGGCTAAACATAGTGGGGACAAACAAAGACAGACAAAGGGATTAAGTCGATTACATCGACCCCAGTGCGTCACTAGTACTTAATTTATCGACTCCGAAAGGATGAAAGGCAAAATCGACCCTCGGCGATATTTGAACTCTGAACGTAAAGACGGATGAAATGGCGCTAAGCATTTCGCCCGGCGTGCTAACGATTCTGCCAGCTGGCATTATTATCATCACGATAATAATGCTCACTATCTTCTTTGTCAAATCTTCTTAGCTGTTTATTCCCTTCCTTCCGTGCCTTACTCTGTCGTCCCTGGTATTGTGTAATCCGCGTTTAACTACATTTTTAACCTTTTCTTTGACTATCTTGGTAATTCTGAACATTCTGTTTAGAATATTTCAATATGGGTGTCAGAGTGTAAAAGAGAAGTTAGCAAGAGAGAGAGAGAGAGAGAGAGAGAGAGAGAGAGAGAGAGAGAGAGAGAGAGAGAGAGAGAGAGAGAGAGAGAGAGAGAGAGAGAGAGAGAGATAGAATGATAGAGACAGACAGGCACAGATGGACAGAGAGACAGACAGAAAGACACACAGAGAGAGCGACAGAGAGTCATAGTTAACATGTGGTGTGTAAGTCTACGTGCGTGTGTATGTGTACGTGGGTGTTGTGTGTGTATATGCATGTGTGTGTGTGTACGCCTACTATATAAACACACACATTCAAATATACATATATAAGCATGTATATATATATATATATATATATATATATATATATATATATAAAGTGTAGTATATTGCCACTTAAGTGTGGCTGACCCCTAGGGGTGGATGTTACTGTTGCTTTTAGCCCCAGGAGGACATCTCCTCCAGCTGGCTTATCGACACACGACTGTGTCCTGTTTGCCAAGGGAGTTATCCCTCTCACCACGGCCAGCAGCACGAACGTATCCGGATTTCAGGGTTATTTCCCTTCGTCGGCGCTCGACAGCCGATGACCTTGGTGAGAGAGAAAAACCTGGCAAATCTTATATCTTCTTTTCCAGTGGCATTCTTCACTGATATTGAAAAGGTGAAAACAAGCAATGTTAATTCTCTAAATGAAGTATTAACAGTAACTGCACGATAAAGTGTAGTATATTGCCACTTAAGTGTGGCTGACCCCTAGGGGTGGATGTTACTGTTGCTTTTAGCCCCAGGAGGACATCTCCTCCAGCTGGCTTATCGACACACGACTGTGTCCTGTTTGCCAAGGGAGTTATCCCTCTCACCACGGCCAGCAGCACGAACGTATCCGGATTTCAGGGTTATTTCCCTTCGTCGGCGCTCGACAGCCGATGACCTTGGTGAGAGAGAAAAACGTTCGTGCTGCTGGCCGTGGTGAGAGGGATAACTCCCTTGGCAAACAGGACACAGTCGTGTGTCGATAAGCCAGCTGGAGGAGATGTCCTCCTGGGGCTAAAAGCAACAGTAACATCCACCCCTAGGGGTCAGCCACACTTAAGTGGCAATATACTACACTTTATCGTGCAGTTACTGTTAATACTTCATTTAGAGAATTAACATTGCTTGTTTTCACCTTTTCAATATCAGTGAAGAATGCCACTGGAAAAGAAGATATAAGATTTGCCAGGTTTTTCTCTCTCACCAAGGTCATCGGCTGTCGAGCGCCGACGAAGGGAAATAACCCTGAAATCCGGATACGTTCGTGCTGCTGGCCGTGGTGAGAGGGATAACTCCCTTGGCAAACAGGACACAGTCGTGTGTCGATAAGCCAGCTGGAGGAGATGTCCTCCTGGGGCTAAAAGCAACAGTAACATCCACCCCTAGGGGTCAGCCACACTTAAGTGGCAATATACTACACTTTATCGTGCAGTTACTGTTAATACTTCATTTAGAGAATTAACATTGCTTGTTTTCACCTTTTCAATATCAGTGAAGAATGCCACTGGAAAAGAAGATATAAGATTTGCCAGGTTTTTCTCTCTCACCAAGGTCATCGGCTGTCGAGCGCCGACGAAGGGAAATAACCCTGAAATCCGGATACGTTCGTGCTGCTGGCCGTGGTGAGAGGGATAACTCCCTTGGCAAACAGGACACAGTCGTGTGTCGATAAGCCAGCTGGAGGAGATGTCCTCCTGGGGCTAAAAGCAACAGTAACATCCACCCCTAGGGGTCAGCCACACTTAAGTGGCAATATACTACACTTTATCGTGCAGTTACTGTTAATACTTCATTTAGAGAATTAACATATATATATATATATATATATATATATATCCGTTGTCTGTAGTTTATTGTTCTAACGTCCTGTACCCTGATATGCATGTATATACACATGTAGATGTAAGTATGTACATATATGTGTGTATACATGTATATATATTCCTTGTATTATTACATTATTGAACGCACACGTCCTATTTTACAAGTAAGTCTACTATTATTCTGACGTGACTATCTTTCTATCTATCTATCTATCTATCTGTCTATCTATCTATCTATCTTTCTATCTATTTATCTATCTGTCTTCCTCCATCTTTCTATCTATACCTCTGTCCTGGCCTCTACTTCACTGCTATACCCTTCTGTCCCTTCCTCCTTGTTCCACTTCCTCCCTCCACCATCCTCTCTATCTATTTATCTATCTGTCTTCCTCTATCTATCTGTCTTCCTCTATCTTCCTATCTACCCTTCTGTCCTGGCCTCTACTTCACTGCTTCTGCCCCTTCCTCCTTGTTCCATTTCCTCCCTCCACCATCCTCTCTGCTCTCGTGTGACCTGTGGTCAACTTTCTTTTCACTCCAGCCGCTGTGAAGGCAAGACGAACTACTAGCGTTCTACCTCAGATTTGCGTTTGGCCGTACGGCTTTTGAATGTTGTTTTCACTGTCCATTTTTTCCTGTCTTGGTTTGTGTTTGCCACCTTGGAATCCTCTGTGTAGTTGGTTGATCCACTACTCAGGCAGAGACTATTCTAGAGTACGTCCTGTCTGGTCTTCGAAACGTCTAGATAGAATAGAGACAGCTGATGAAGGGATATTCCAAGGGGCTTTCCGTTTTCCTATGTGTTCGTTCCGTTGTCTGTAGTCTATTGTTCTAACGTCCTGTACCCTGATATGCATGTATATACACATGTAGATGTAAGTATGTACATATATGTGTGTATACATGTATATATATTCTTTGTATTATATATATATATATATATATATATATATATATATATATATATATATATATATATATATATATATACATACATATATATATATACACTTACATATATCATAGATAAATATATACATATATATACTTATATATAAGCATGCATATATATATGTATATATATCGTAAATACACGCGCACGTGTAATGAATTTCTTTAGAATTCATATAATTACATACACTCATACACGCACACAGACACAGACACATACACACAAACACACACACACACACACACACAGACATATATATATATATATATAAAATACAAGAATAAGGGCAGGGAATCGTCAATTAATAATAGAATTAATAATTAACAATTTTGCCAAGTAGTTCAGTATGAAAAAACCCTTTATCGGTAAAAGCATTTATCATCATAAATATACAGGGATTAGCATTGAGTTGCTTCTCCAACATACTGAAAATTTAGAAATAGCAGTCAAAGAACTACTGATTCTAAACTACAGATTTTTCTCTAAATGGATGGCGATATTTATGGCACACGGGAATAGGGATTTTTCATTCTCTTAACCATGAAACGATCGTATCCGATTAACTAAGGACTTGTTTTGTTTATGCTTTCCCCTCCGGTTTTTTGTTCTATGTGTGCCATAAATATCGCCATCCATTTAGAGAAAAATTTGTAGTTTAGAATCAGTAGTTCTTTGACTGCTATATATATATATATATATATATATATATATATATGAATGCATATATACGCATGTATGTGATGTATGTGTATATATGTGTATATATGTAATTACACACGTGTCTACAACATATATGTTTATATATATATATATATATATGTATGTACAGGCCAATGTATATACATATATATACATATATATACAAACATACACCTACGCCCATATCGTGAGCATGATTTGTCTTCTTGGACGTCTTAATTTTTTTACACTAATTTTGTATAACATTTTGTATGCTATTTTCTGTTTTTATTTTTACATTTACATGTTTATCCTCTGCTGTACTGTATGCCCCTATCGTAAAATATACGGTGATGCTTTAGGTCGGAGACCCACATTTTTTGCAGCATTTCATCCATTTATTTGTTTATTTATTCATTTATTCATTTATATATTTATTTTATTTCCATGTCTTTGTGTTTGGATACGATTTTTTTTCCCGTGGTTTTATTGTATTTTTATTTATATTTATATTTTTATATATATATTCTTTTATTATTATCTTTTTACCTTCTTCCACCGATATGCTATTCTTATCTGATGGGTATGCCACATCTATCACCGTATACATCCTGGTGTGTTTATTTGTCTTTGATGACATAGCCGGCAATTAGTTCTTATCTGCGCCCATCTACGTGCCATTTTATTTGGGCTTTTTTAGGGGAACTTTCTTTTCACTTTTGTTGTTATTGTTTTGTTTGCTCCTTTCTTTCTTTGATTGTTTTTCAAATCTCGCTAAAATGGTGTTAACCTTATTCTCTTTAATTATTATAGAAGTAATAACGTTGCAGATTGATGGAAATGAAGCGAAGAAAAAGCTAAGCACGAAATTTAAATGCATTAGGGCCCAGTGTTTCTTGTATGTGGATGTAAAGCTGTGTGGGTTGAAAAGGGGACAGAAGAATTACCATGTTAAATTAAATTGAGTTA
>NC_142935.1:13696074-13698574 GCF_046866305.1 Octopus bimaculoides
TATGAAATTTTGCATTCGTGAAATAAATAAATAAATAAATATATATATATATATATATATATATATATATATATATATATATATATGTATATATCAATTACATATGTGTGTATACATATATAAACATTATATTCTAGTATATATTTTAACATGCTTATCTCTATACATGCATACACACACATGCATGATACACGCACATGCGTGAATATATATATATATACATACATATTTATATGTATGCATGTACATTTATATATATGTATGTATATATATGTATATATATATATACACACGTATATTTATATGTATGTATATATATATATATATATATGTGTGTGTGTGTGTGTATGTATTATTTTATACACACACATTTGCATATGCATGGGCATATGCTAATGAAAATATGCATGCTTGCATATGTAGCTATGTTCATACGTATATATGTGCGTGTATTTGTGTATGTATATATGTATGTGTATTTATATTAATAGGATAACAATGTAAGTGTTTACCAATACATATGCAAATATAGAAATATATATACATATGTATACACGAATGATAGACAGATATCTATGTGGATTAAGAACAACCCAAGGAAAACACTACTCCGCTCTAGAAGTAATTCAACCAACTGAAAGATAGAAGAAGGTTCTGCAGACTTTGCAAGGCATGGCTTTCAGTCAGCTGCTCCAAGCCGTAATAGCTTAAAGTGGTGTAATTTATGCTTGGCTGAGAAGTACCATAGAAGCCACTCCCACGCCATGAAGAACAGAGAGACAGAATTATTGTCGGCTTGCAGGCACAGTATGATATTTGTGCTGCACAGTAAATGGGTTTATGATCGAGCCTGTAGCAGTGGAGACCTCCGGCGTTCTCGGCCTTCAGACCACATTCATGCTCAGCGATATCGGGGTAGAGATGTGTTTGTGTGTGTGTTAGATCGGTTACTCTTCAGCGCTATTGCTAACATGGCACCCTGTTGCACGGTCGTGTCGTCGACGACTAAACTGGAATCCCCACAACGCTTCCTTAATGAAGAAGGTGTCTTCTGGATAGCCTGAGGTACAAAAATCAAGACTCCTCAAAAGGTGGAGGAACTCATGAAAGTCAACGACCACCCTTACCTACATATACATTGTACAACATTGTGGAAACGTGCGTAGCAATGCATTAAATGTTTATACATTCCATCTAAGGATTATTGTTATTATTACTATATATGTGTGAGTGTGTGTGTGTCTGTGTCTGTTTGTCTGTGGGTGTCTGTGTGTGTGTGTATACGTATGTATATGTAATAATATGCTTGTGTGTGTGTGTGTGTGAGTGTGTGTGTGTGTGTGTGTGTGTGTGCGTATGTGTGCGTCTCTGTGCGTGCGTGTGTGTGTGGGGGGTATCTGTTTGTGCCCTAGGCTTCGCGGGTGACATACATCTAACAGACATGGAATGTCGCGTAGAAACTGAAAAAATGCACGAATTGGTGCAGAAAACATAAAAACACTTTTTGATGTTGGCAAGCTGCACCTACTTACAAAGGAACATAACTGAATAAACAGCAAAATCTTTGGAATCGCAGAAAATTGATGGTTAGGCAGCAGTCATGTCACAGTTCTTGGCGGTTCGCACTCTGTCAACTATTCGGAACCAAAAGAACGAGAAGCAATAGAAGTTGCAGTCATACTAGACAAGGAAATGAAAAATCTGTTATGGAATACAACCCAGTGAGAGGATTAGCATTAAACGAAATGTAAAGTCGCAGCCAACATTTAGTCATTCCCTTCTAGTCATTCTCCATTCAGGTTTTGCAATCTCATTTACTTTTCTCTCAATAGTATCCTCTTTCAATTTTCGGTTTTTTCTCTCACCATTTTTTTTTCTCCGTATATTTATTCGCGAATCCTCCTTGCACCAAGTTTTAACGCCCAATCAGCTTCTCTCTCTCTCTCTCTCTCTCTCTCTCTATATATATATATATATATATATATATATATATATATATATATATATATATATATATATATATATATGTGTGTGTGTATATATATATATATATATATATATATATATATATATATATATATACATATATATGTATACATTCGCTGCTTTCTTTCAAGGAACCTAATGCTCTTAGCTTAGTTTTTCCTTGGGGCTGGCCAGATTGGAGTAACATCGAGAATAACCAACCGAAATTTCAAGGATAATCTGGACCTCGACTGAAGAGAGAAAACTCCGAATGACCTCTCCGTGCTTTCTTTGTATCGTCTATCTGGATGTTTTGTCCCTTTCTTGTATCACCTAACTGTCTGGATGTTTTGCGTTCTTGTCCCATTGTGTATTATGTATATATATATATATATATATATATACTAATATATACTTTTGTTATTTACACCACCTGTCCTCGTCTGTTGTGATTTTTTGTATATTCTCCCATATATATATATATATATATATATATATATATATATATCCGACTCCTGCTCTCTGTCTCTTTATC
>NC_142935.1:13708574-13716074 GCF_046866305.1 Octopus bimaculoides
AGCCGGAGATGTCGCAGTCTCAGCGCGTGTCTGCGCATCATCAACCACGGCATGCCCAGTCCTCCTTTTAACGGGTGTTGGCAGCAAACGGATCGCCTAACCATCGGAACGCTTCCTTTCCACAAGAAGCGGAAGAGGATGCGCTCCAGTTTGGTGATGGTAGGGTCGGGACAAGGAACGACGGTCAGGCGGTAGTAGATGACGGACGCGATGTACGTGTTCGCCACCTCCGCCCGACCTTTCAGGGAAAGCTTCCTCTCGGCCCATTGCCAGGCTAGAGTGGCCACCCTTCTCGTTATCTCGTCCCAGTTCTTCTCCGTTTGGAGGTCTGGACCAAACCAGACCCCGAGCATCTCAACCGGACCGTCAGTCCAACGTCCCACGACGGAGGCGCTACTTGACGGCATGGGGTTGCTTCTCCAGGTGCCGAGCCGCAAGCCCACTGACTTATCCCGGTTGATTTTTGCTCCCGTTACCGCTTCGTAGTCTCTCAGTGTCTCGCCGACAAGCTCGATGTGCTTTTGGCTAGACACTATGACGGTGACGTCGTCCGCGTATGCCGACACGCTCGTCCCGCATCCCAACTCTCGCGGGATGCCCCTCAGCGTCGCCAGCTTCCGCAGTAGTGGCTCGAGAGTCAACACGTACAGAAGCGACGAGAGGGGGCATCCCTGACGGACCGAACGTGCAATGTCGAAGGGTCTTGATAGATGCCCATTGACGCGAACTACCGAACGGATGCCTCTGTACAAGGCAGCCATCCAGCCGCGGAAAATGGGACCGAAGCCGGCTGCTATGAGGACAGCCTCCAAGTGTTGATGGTCTACCCTATCGAAAGCTTTCGATTGATCTAAATTGATCAGGGCCCCACCCATGCCAGGTTCCTTAACTACCCTCTCTATGATGTAGCGCATCAGATGGAGGTTGTCATGGATGCTCCTGCCCGGCACCGCGCACGTTTGCGCCTTGCCGATCAGTTTCTCGATGACAAGCGCCAACCGCTTGGCTAACACCTTGGCCAAAATTTTCAAGTCTGCATTGAGCAGAGTGATGGGCCTAAAGTTATCTATGACGTCCCCCTTGTTTGGATCTTTCTTCAGCAGCGTTACGGCTCCTCGACTCACAAAACCGGGAATGCTCCCGTTTTGCTGCCAGTTGCAGTACACCGCCACCAAGACGTCTCCAAACAAGTCTGGCTTACAGTTGTAAAGCTCGTAGGGCAGACCATCCAAACCCGGAGATTTGTCCCTCGAGCATCCCGCCATCGCGTCCCTCACTTCCGCCGCCGTGATGGCACCTTCGCAGCACTCCGCCTCTCTTGGCGAGAGTCGTGGCAGGCTGTGTAGGTAGGCACTGAAGTCCACCCTGCGTTCTCGCTCGCCATTCGTCCCAAACAGTCGAGCAAAGTGCCGCTGAAAGGCCTCACACATTTTGCTTGGCTCGAGCAGTTCGCGCCCCTGTTCGTCCACCAGAGACCGAATGGTGGCTTTGTTGCCCTGTTGCGCCTCCGCCACCCGGGCCTCTCGTGCGGCTCCAACACCTTCGTTTCTTAGAGCACGCATCCTAGCCCTGACAACGCACCCTTCGTGTTTGGCGTTGAAGTGTTGGTCAAGGGCCAACCTCGCCGCCAAAACGTCGGATGCGATGCCACTTCTAATTGCCTCTTCTAGCTTCTTAACTAGTTCACCCTCTACTCTGTTTCTGTCTATGGCTAGTGCTTTGCTATACCTAACCGCTTCTGCTTTTATTGCTCTCTTGAGGGCAAACCACCATTTGTTATTGATGATGGCTCCTGTCAAAGCCCTCTTTACTAACGTGCTAATCCGGTCTCTGAAAACTGGTCTCGACGGGAAAGACGCGTTTAGTTTCCAGTAACCGGAGCCCTGCCTATGTGTCTTATCTAAATCTAGCGTACACGTCACAAGTTTGTGATCCGTGTAGCTGACTATGTGAAATTGTGGACACCCTATGCTATCTCTATCTACTCTCCTACACAGTATTCTATCTAGATACGATCTCGACGACCCGATGCGGTTTGTCCATGTCCACATTGGCGCATTCGGGTAATCGAGTCGGTACCTGTCAGACAGTTGAAAGCGTCTGAGCAGGTCTTTGAGGCATTTGCATCCCCGTCTATTCCTATCTCTGCCCACATAGTCTAGATGCGTGTCCAAGGTAGCATTCCAATCCCCCACTAAAAGTAAAGGACGAGACGTTCCTAGGAATACTTCTAGACGTCGAAAGAAATCCGGCCTACCTGTTAAAGGTGGTGCGTATACTGATATGAGTCGAAAAGCACACCCATCGCTGCCATCGACATCCAGAACAACCAATCTACCCTCCGGGTCTATGAATACTGTCTTTACTTCGAGATCCAGACTCTTGCGAAAGAGTACCGCCGTGCCACTACCGCCCATTCTCGGCAGACAGGGAGAAAAATAAATGTTAAACTGTCTGCCAAACATGGACGATAGGGCCCGCGGATCATGGAGTCTGGTCTCGCTTATGGCTATGATTTCTAGTTTATGTGACTTTATGTCATTTAGGAGGTACCCTTGTTTCCAAGGGGACCCCAAGCCACGCGCATTTACACAACCAATCTTGAGCATCATTTTGATTTGAGTGTTAAAGTTTTATAAAGAGAGTCACTTACCGTTTGAGAGTTTTTGTGTCTCCTCCTTCGGGTTTTCTTCGAGGAGATCACTATATAGTTTTTTCGCCAGGTATTTTTGGCATTTGCCAACTGCCTTTGGAAAAATAGATTTTAGTGTGTGGTGCAGGGTTGGTGTTATGTGTAGTATTTTGATGTGTTCTGGCGGTGTTGTGTATGGGTGGTTGCTGGTTTTTATGTCTTCGTTTGTTATGTTTGTTTTTGTGTTGATGTATTCCATCAACTCTGAGTTTTTTGTGTTGATGGCAGTGAGCATTGTGTGTGTACTTGCTTTTGGGGTTTTGTTGCTTGTGTTGTAGTTGTGTGTGCTTGTGTTGGTGTCTGGAGTGTTTTCGGGAGTTGTGTATCTCCCTGCTTTGTTTGTGTTTGCTTTTCTTTTCTTGCTCCTCTTCCTCCTTCCTTTCTGGGCTATTTGCCATTCCTCATTACTTTCATCTTCCGACGAAGGTTCTGAGGTATCGGAAGGGGGTAGGGGCAAATTGTGAGCGTCTGTGTGTGCTTGTGTGAGTGGTTGTGTTGCTGTTTTTGTTGGTGCTGATGGCTTGTTATTTGTGTGAGGTGTGTGTGATGTGGGGGAGGGGGAAACAGTCTTGGAATTTTCTTTCTTTTCCCCTGCTTCCTCACTTGTTGTTTTTGCAGATGCTGTTGTCTTCTCAGTTGCCAGTGTTGCTTGTGTTTCTCTTGTTTTGATTGTTGATGGTGGTGTTGGTAGTAGGGTTTTTTTTCCGGGTTTTGGTGGTTGCCCTTGTTGCTTTTTTTGGTTGGCGGCGGTTGGGCAACTGTCCTTGAGGTGTGCCTCGCTGCCGCATACATAACAACGTGGCCGCCTTCCTTCCACCACTACATATAACTTGTGGTCCTTTGCCAGTTGGATGTGTGTGGGGATCTTTTGGCACTCCTCTTCAGTGATGTGGAGGAGGACTTCGACTTTTTTTTCCCCTTCCCAGTTTTTCTCCTCTGCAGTAGCAATTTCTAATATATTTGCCTCCTCCATTTCGAGGCATATAGAACCTACTATCCACTGTGTTTCCACTTGTGAAGGGACATTCTTTACTGTCACCTTCGTCACTCTCTGTCCAAGATAACTCGGTATCATCACCAAGTCATCTGTGTGGAGAGAGAGTGTTGAAAATTCCTTCGCTAACTGTTCGCTCTTAAAGCGTACTAGGACCGTGGCAAATTTTCGTCCCCAAGTAACATGACTTTGAAAGGGCCATATCGGTTTGAGACAAATCTCAATTTTTTGGGTGGAGAAATTCTCCGGTCGCTTCGTTTTCTTGTTGATAAGTCTGTATGATATGTGCTTCTTGTTTGTATTTTCAATAATTGCTTTTGGTATGTGTATTTGTACAGTGTCACCTTCTTTCGTGAGAAGGGATTTTGTGTCATTGATTTGTTTTTGGGTGAATGTTAATATTGTTCTTTTTTCTTTCGTTGCATCGGCAAAATTTGTTTTTGTGATGCTGGCAGATATGTTGTTTGTGGCGTTTGTGGTGTTGTTTATCTTGTTCGTCTTGTAGTTGTTGATGGTGGTATTGACAGTGGTGTTGGTACTGCCAGGTTCAAAGGTGGTGGTAGTGGCGGCAGAGTTTGTCGAAGTAGTGGTGGTGTTGGTGTTGAAGGTCGGTGTCCTGTTGTTGTTGCTGTTGTTATTGTCACTGGTAGTAGCAGTGGTGAGGACAGTGGTCGTGTTAGCAAGGACATTTGTGTCGTTGTCGTTGTTGTTGCTGTTGTTGTTGTTGTCTTTGTCGTTGTTGTTGTTGTTGTCACTGGTGACGGTGGCAGGCAAGACTGCTGTAGCAGCAGAGTTTGTACACGTGATGGTGGTAGTGGTGGTGGTTGAGGCAGCAGCAGTTGACTCAGAATCATTGCTCTTCTTCATCACTTGTCTGCGTTCATGCGGAACGGCATTAAGTGTTTTCGCCTCTGGCATTAGGAGCGGGAAGTCGGCCTCGTTGAAAACCTTAGCCATATTCGTTTTAAAGAATATGGCTAGGAACGAGGAAGATATGTTTGAATTTTTGGAAATAAGGCTCTAAATAGAGCTATTTCCGATTTGAAAAATATATGTTCACGAAGTATTTTGTGTTATACACAACTTATACAAAATTTTAAAACAAAATAGGTCTTTTAAGAGGTGAAAAATGCAACTTACATGGGAGCCGATGTGTCTACCGTCCGTCCATGATGATAGATAGATAGATAGATAGATAGATAGATAGATAGATATACATACATATACATACATACATACATACATAGGTAGATACGTAGATATGCAGAAAGATAATTACATCTACATATGTATGTCTGTATATATGTATATATGTATATATATATATGTATATATATACATACATACATACATACATACATGTAATATGGTAGTACCCTACTAAAATGTATAAACCTTTTAATTTAATGTTCACTTTTTTATATATATAACTTCAAATAAAAACAAACATTTATGTGTGTGTGTATGTGTGTGTGTTTGCCTGGGAGTGTGTGTCTGTGTGTACATATTAGTGTGTGTGTGTGCGTAAATATTTAAACGTATCTGTTTGTGCATTCCTATGCGTAAGTATGCATGTATGTATGTATGTATGTATGTATTCTTGTATGTATATATGTATGTATGTAACCATTCTGAAATGCAGAGAGAACTATGCGTATGGCAGCAAATTCTAGCGAGTCATGAATGCAAAAGTCTCTGCAACAACCTTAGTTTGCATCAGAGTTTAGCCTTCACGTTTCTCTTTCAGACTTATCGACAGCGGCAACGTGAAGAATTTTCAAGATATGACAAGGCTCAACCCTACTGGATGTTCTGACCTTTAATCTCAGTGACTCAGAGCTTGACAGTTCCTGGAACGTCGCCAGCTTCTTCATCTTGAATGCTTCGAAAACGCTGAAGGCCTCCAAACCAGGATGCGCGCGTGTGTGTGTGTGTACAAATATACATCAAATATACATTGGAGCTAATCCTTGATTTTTAGCTAGTTTCTTTATTCGTTTATCTTTTCACCTAAGCTATATGAATACATGATGTGGTTTTAGAGTCAGTTTTGACTACTATTTCTGGCATAGTGGTGCCTCTTCGGTACCCTCAGTTATAATTATATTTATATTATTATATATATCTATAACAATTATTACCTATACGGTTTTTTTCCATGCTGGCCACTAGATATGATTTTTATGTTAAATAATGATCTTATCCTCTCTCTCTCTCTCTCTCTCTCTCTCTCTATATATATATATATATATATATATATATATATATATATATATGTATTTTTGTATGTATGCATATTTATATATTTTATTTCTTTTTTTTTTGTTTCAGTCATTTGACTGCGGCCATGCTGGAGCACCGCCGCCGAGTCGAGCAAATCGACCCCGGGACTTATTCTTTGTAAACCTAGTACTTATTCTGTCGTTCTCTCTTGCCGAACCGCTAAGTGACGGTGACGTAAACACACCAGCATCGGTTGTCAAGCGATGTTGGATGGGGGTGGGGGACAAACGCAGACACACAAAGTACCAGACTCACAAAGAATAAGTCCTGGGATCGATTTCTTCGACTAAAAACCCTTTAAGGTGGTGCTCCAGCATGACCGCAGTCAAATTACTGAAACAAGTAAATGATCAGATGTATACATTCAGCTGATTTCTCTTTCGCTCTTTCATTCCAGTTTCCGCCACGTTTTACACTCTCTATATCCTTCAGTCCTTCCTCGTTCGTTCTCTCTCATACACTCTCACTCCTCCCTCTCAGACGCGGACTTCTTTCTTTGCCTCCCTCCTTCCCTCACACCCATCCAACGTCCTTCATTCCCTCTCTCTTATTTAGCCGTTTCCTTTTACGCCTTTTACAACCAAACTACAACCAGAAAATCCTTGGACATATGGTGTGAGCAACAGCAGTTTTTTGTCCAGTCAGAATCCAGATGAACTGCGCGTTGCACTGTCAATTATGATGTCATTAGATATGATATTTTGATGCTTGATAAGAACACTAATAATATAATGAGGATGACGGGGGAGATCTCAGGTCAACGGTTTGCCTCGTTTTAATGTTTGATATCATCTGATATCGTTTGACATAGTAACGTCGGTCTAATTAAGGAATATCGCAGCTGTTGGTAGAATGGCTGCCTGTCATGTCGCAATGCGACTGTGTGAGCGTGTGGGCGTCTGTAGGCATGTGTACATACATACATACATACATACATACATATGTGTGTATACATATACAGATGTATATATCTACTTATATTTTAAGGTTTGCATACATGCATGTATATATGTGTGTACATGTGTATGCATATATATATATATATATATATATATATATATATATTCTTTTACTCTTTTACTTGTTTCAGTCATTTGACTGCGGCCATGTTGGAGCACCGCCTTTTAATCGAGCAAATTGACCCCAGGACTTATTCTTTGTAAGCCTGGTACTTATTCTATCGGTCTCTTTTGCCGAACCGCTAGCTGACGGGGACGTAAACACACCAGCATCGGTTGTCAAGCGATGTTGGGGTTACAAACACAGACACACAAACATATATATATATATATATATATATATATATATATACACGACAGGCTTCTTTCAGTTTCCCTCTACCAAATCCACTTACAAGGCTTTGGTCGGCCCGAGGCTATAGTAGAAGACAGTTGCCCAAGGTGCCACGCAGTGGGACTGAACCCGAAACCATGTGGTTGGTAAGCAAGCTACTTACCACACAGCCACTCCTGCGCCTATGTAGTAAAGATTGTTTGCCAACATTACGTGGCAGTCTTGGTTGGTACGAGTG
>NC_142935.1:13726074-13728574 GCF_046866305.1 Octopus bimaculoides
CACAGGCTGTGTCAAAATCACAAAAAGGTCTGAAATTTTAATAACATTTTTGATTACATGTTTTGCAAGTTTGTTTTTTTTCGAAATATTGTTAATAACGATTGAAATTTTTTGTGATTCTTTCAAAATTGAATAATAATATTTCAGAAAAATGCCAAAGCAATGTAATTAACAAATATTAAAATTTCAGGCGCCTTCGTGAAGGCAGCATATCGCACTCCTATCACACACACACACACACACACACACACACATATCCACAGAGGCACAGATTTTGCCTGAGACAGAACCTCAAATATACTGACACGGAATCACACACGCATAAATACCAGCTTCGTCCAGCGTGCCATCAGTCTATTCAAGCAAGTTTGACAGGGTTTTACACCCAAAAAGACACAACAAATATATACATGTAAATACCTACACACACATAAACACACACACACACACACACACATATATATATGCGCGCGTACGCACTCATGCATTGCTGTGCATCAAGGACTGTAAAAAAATCGGTCATATCGCTTAAATGAACACCAGATAGACTTGATGATGATGATGATGATGATGATGATCATGATGGTGGTGGTGGTGGTGGTGGTGGTGGTGGTGGTGGTGGTGGTGGTGGTGGTGGTGGTAATGATGATGATCATGATCATGATAGCGATGGTGATGATGATGAGGAGGAGGAGGATGATGATGATGATGCTGACGACATTGATAACGATGATGATGGTGGTGGTGGTAGTGGTGGTGGTGATGGTGATGACAACGTTGATGACGATGATGTTGACGATGAAATTGATGACAATGATGATGGTTATTATAATGATGGCGACGACGACGTCGAGGACGACAATGATGGTGGTGGAGTAGTGATGGTGTGGTGGTAGTGGTGGTGGTGGTGGTGGTGGTGGTACAGGTGATGATAATGATGATGACGAGGAGGAGAATCTTGGTGATGATGAGGGTGATGGTAGGAGTACTAGTAGTGATAGTAGTGGTAGTGGTAACAGTAACGTAGTGGTGGCGGCTGCCACAGCTGCGTGACCAGTGGTAGTGGTTGTAGTGGTGGTGATGATGAGGATGATGATGATGAGGAGGAAATTTTCTACTATGACCTCACATTTTCTATGTTTGTGTGTGTACCTTAAAAGACGTCATTAGAGGTCCGATAGAATAGTTCTCATAAACAGACTACCTAGAAATTCTTTCTTCACAACTCCTGAAGCTGTTTCCTGCGATATTTTGGAAAGATGCTGCGGAATTTGGATGCTCCAATAATGTGTAACGGCACGCGCATGATAATCAAAAAATTATACTCCCGAGTTCTACAGGTAACCATCTTGAATGGACCGGCCTCTGGTCAAGATGTTCTTTAACTCCAATGTCCCTCACTCCCTCCGATACGATCTACAAATTTAAGCGGCTTCAATTTCCTATCAAACTCTCCTTTGCAATGACAATAAATAAGGCACGGGGTAAATCATTGCAAATGGTTGGTTTAAATCTCACAGAGCAAGTGTTCTCCCAAGGTCAACTTTACGTTGGATGCTCCCGTGTTGGCAGGCCACAAGTCTATACATTTGTGCATCAGAAGGGAAAACTAGAAACGTTGCCTACAAACAAGCGCTCCACTGAAAAGACGGCATTTCTTCACATCTTCCAAATCACTCCAGTCATCTACCCCCTCAAAAGCTTCGTACTTGCCGTGCCAGCCAACGTAAGTCAATGATACACAACTTCACTCACTCACTCTATCTCTCTTTCTCACCCTCTTTCTCTCTCTCACACACACACACACACACACACACACACACACACACACACACACACACACACACACACACGCACGTCCATTTCATATATCTTTCAATTTCTGCTCTCTGCAAATAAAATTTTTACGGATACAACTGCTTACAAAAATTGGGATTAATGTATAATTTCTTTCTATGTTCATAATTAAATAAATGTTTTAACGATTAGACAGACGTCCAATAGAATAGCTCTCAGAAACAGACTGCGTACAAATTCTTTCTTCACAACTCCTGAAACCATTTTCTGACAGGGGGGGATCTTCATACAGCTAGAGGCTCAAATCGAGACAGGGGACCCGAAATGATAAGGTTTAGAAACGTTGTTATAGATTATGCCTACCCGAAAATGACCACAGCCACATCATCCAAACAGACCGGGTGAAACCGGGTTTAGCTGCTAGTGTATATATAAGCAGATGATAGGCATGATGACGATGATGATAATGATGACGATGATGAGAAGAGAGAGGAGGAGGGATGTAAGAGGAGGGATGAAGGAGGATGCTGTAGGAGGAGAAGAACAATGACGACCACAACGATTTAAATTATGCTGACGGCGGCGATGACGGTTGTAGTGGTAGTGATGGGAACGATGATGGGATTGCGATGGCGCAGGAAGAAAGGACGGAAAGAGAGCAGGGGAACGGAAGAGTAGAGTGGTAGAGGGGTACGACGAGGAG
>NC_142935.1:13733574-13743574 GCF_046866305.1 Octopus bimaculoides
GTGTATGATTAAGATCAACTGTTTTATATTAGTTTAAAGAGAGAAGAGTTGGGTAGTAAGACAAAATACCATTAACATAACACACATACACACACACAGGTCACAGCATTTGTTTTTGCACCGCACACCAGCTCTAAGTTGTTGAGTTTATATTCAAACGTCATTATATAAGTTTATTCATTATAATTAATATACAATTGAATGTTTTTCAGCAACGATCGTGTGTGGGAGCTTCAAAAACTAAGGACGAACACAAGTATATTTTAAAGTTCCAACGTGCGTCTCACCATTATGGTAGTTTGGAGCCCTATGATAGATGTTCCAAATGTAAATAAATGCTCAGCCACAACTGATCCTCGGGGAACACTTTATTTTATAAATTTACAGAAAACTGCAAAAAGCAGACTGGATTATGAAAAATCTACGTGGAGCTCTGAACATAACAACAGCAGTTGTACATTTACTTGTACACACGATTTCTGCCGTTATATTTATGTGTGTGTGTGTGTGTGTGTGTGTGTGTGTGTGTGTGTGTGTGTGTGTGTGTGTATGTGTGTGTGTGTGTGTGTGTGTGTGTGTGTGTGTGTGTGTATGTGTGTGTGTGTGTGTGTATGTGTGTGTGTCTTTTAATTGTTTCATTTATTGGACTGCAACCATGATGAGGTACCGCCATGAAGGGCTTAGTCGAACAACTCTGATTGAATAGACTGGATAACTAGAATTCAAAACACGAGTATATCTGTGTGTATATGTGTGTGTGTGTGTGCGCGTGTGTGTCAAAAGGATGGATGAACCTAATGTACGAGGGGGTGCTGAAAAGTTCCTGGCATTGATTAATAGAAAATACAAGAGGATCGGTTAATCATGATTTTATGCAACATATTCACCTCTCAGATTCACACATTTATTGCAGCGACCCTTCAGCTTTTCTAAGCCCTGCAAAAGAATACGGAGTGTTGGGCCTTCAGCTAGGCTATTCACAATACCTCTAAAGCCAGAAAGTTTTCAGTAACCCCCTCGTAGATTCAATAACATGGGCTCTCAGAAATTTTGGATCGATGTCGGGCGTGCTAGAAGACAACTGCTTGTGTGTTTGTGTGTGTACGTGTGTGTGTATGTTTGTGTATGTGTGTATTTGTGTGTGTGTGTGTGTGTGTGTCTGTGTGTGTGTGTGTCTGTGTGTGTGTGTGTCTGTGTGTGTGTGTGTGTGTGTGTGTGTGTGTGTGTCTGTGTGTGTGTGTCCTTGTGTCTGTGCACCACTACCTCTTGAAAACCGGTGTTGGTGTGTTTACGTCCCTGAAATTAGCGGTTCGGCAAAGGAGACCGATAGATCACGTACCGGGTTTAATACAAAAAAAAGTACTGAGGTCGATTCATTCTACAAAAAAAAAAAACCTTGTTCAAGGCGGTGCCCCAGCATGGCCGCGGTCTAATTACTGAAACAAACAAGTAAAAGGCTAAAAAAATCTATGCGCGTGCATCTTTGATCTTCTCCCCACACCACCACCAACGCTTGACCGTATGCGCGTGTTTGCCATGTACTTGTGCTAATACTTCAATAAGACTTGTCAACAATTTGAAAGTTCTGACGTCGTAAAATGTTTGCGAGGAAACTCGAATTATTCCAAAAGTTATTATAAGGGGGAAAAAATGTCCAACCACTTTCGCAGACTCAATAGAATGGCGCCGAGAATGGAAGAGAACGTGCTTTCTTTCGCATCATTTTTTTTTTCTTTTTATTTCGTATTCTTCGCCGACAAATTCTTCTTTGACACCTCAAATGTTGTGTTGTCTGATATATATATATATATACATACATACATATATATATATATATATATATGTATGTATGTATGTATGTATGTATGTATGTATGTATGTATGTATGAGAGCATGTATACGTATACATATATATATTTATACACATATATACATACACATATATATGTACATGTATTTATATATACTTATACACACTCTCATACATACGTATATATATATATATATATATATATATATATATATATATATATGTGTGTGTGTGTGTGTGTGTGTGTGTGTATGTATGTATATGTATATGTATGGATTATATTTTTTTATAGCCTCATCGCTTTTCAATCCATTCCGGCGACGGACTTATTTAAATTAACCGATGACACAAGCTTATGATGACAGTTTACTTTTTTAAATGGTTTTTACTTTGTTTTTGTTCAATATTTATTTTTATAATTTATATTATCGTTGGCACTGTATTTGAAAGCAATATTGAAACCCTGAGCCGGATAATGTTTTCCTTTCCCTTCTTTAAGTTTTGGTTGTTGTTGTTTTTTTGCTTTTTTTTTTTCAATTATACATTTATACACAAGAACACCCATGTATATACATATACGCATTCACACAAACACACGCAGTCACACGTATAGACACCTTCACATTCACGCATACATACACCTATTTGAGAACATGTCACGCTTCTTTCAATATATGTATGTCTGTATAGAAGGCGGCGTGCTGGCAGAAACGTTAGTACGCCGGGCGAAATGCTTAGCGGTATTTCGCCTGTCGCTACGTTCTGAGTTCAAATTCCGCCGAGGTCGACTTTGCCTTTCATCCTTTCGAGATCGATAAATTAAGAACCAGTTGCATATTGGAGTCGTTCTAATCGAGAAACAGAAGGTATTCATGTTAGGATAGAGGTTGAGCTTAGAGAAGATAATGAACCTATGAGGTATCATAATTGTATAAGTCTGTGGAGTAATCAAATTGTAAATTTATCGAATTAATTACAGTTACAATGGGGGTTATTCTGACTAGGGTAGAGATGAAAGGAAAGAAATATAGAGTATATTGCCATAAGATTATTTTAATGCATATACAAATACTAATAGGTACATGGATCAAGACTTCCGGATAATTTCTTTAAAATATACGGAGTAACATCCCGAGGAAAAATTGGTATACTTATATATATAAATCGGCAACATGACCATCCCCAAATACAACAAATTTTGGAGGAGTGATAAGACGATTGCATCGACCCTAGTACTCAAGTGGTACTTACTTTATTGACCCCTAAAGGATGAAAGGCAAAGTCGACCTCGGCGGAATTTGAACTCAGAACGTAGCACTATGAAAGACACTGCTAAGCATTTCGTCCGACGTGCTAACGATTCTGCCAGCTCGCCGCTTTATGTATGTATGTATGTATGTATGTATGTATGTATGTATGTATGTATGTATGTATGTATGTATGTATACATCAAAACAAGAAATTTGAAAATTTTTTGATATTATCTATTCGCCATTGCACATGTTTCATTTCCTAATAGGATTTACAAAAATTTACATGTTGGATAAAGATGTAAGAAATTTACTAATAGAGATTCTTCAGGCAGAAAATCAAATAATACTTACAACAAGAGCACTCAGAGAGCGCAAACCTCTGCCAAAGCAACACCAACATCTTCTCAACGATTAGCCGGAGATGATTTTTTAAATGAGAATATCTGAAATAAACTCGATTGCTCTCACAAACTAAAAATGAACCCGACCGCTCTCAAAAATGAAGTAAAAACAAAACAGGAAAAAATAATCCAGAATCTTTGTCCAGCACCGGATCGATCCCAAAATCTAATCAGTTCGTGCCAGGCACGAAGCTAAACATTTCTGACAGTTCCATCTGAATCAATCCAGCGGTTCTTGAGATATCTTGTCCACAGACAAACAAACAAACAAATGCAACTGAAAACAATACCTCCGCCTTCGCTAAGGCAGAGGTGATAAAACAAAACCAGACTTTCAAAAAATAGTACTGGGGTCGATTTGTTCGAAGGTGGTGCTCCAGCATGGCCGCAGTCCAATATCTGAAACATGTAAAAGATATGAAAAAAGAAATAAAGGATAATAATCTTATTTCTTCATACTTTCCTTATTTTTTTTACCGTTTTCCTCTCCCACACACATTCTCTCTCTTTCTCTCTCTCTCTCTCTCTCTCTCTCTCTCTCTCTCTCTCTCTCTCAGTGTGTTTTGTTTTGCTTTTTTTTTTCTATGTCTCTCTTCCTTGTTTTCTCATCTCTACCTCCTTTTCTTTCTATGCCGCACCAATCCCGTACCGCTACAGATAAAGATATGGAACTAAATCTAAACAAAATTGTCAAAATCCATCTCATGGGAGATTAGAGTTTCCAGCAATCAGATTAACAGGAGCTGTTGGTCTTTGAAAAAAATTCCCTCTACGGGAACCTCTGTAAGCGTTGATATCATGAACTACGGTTTACAGTTTCCGTTCACTGATACATACAGGCTGTGCATTATGGGCAACAGCTCAGAGCTGCTATAAATCTATTCCGAGGTGAGATCATATCCTATCCCAGAGCCCAGTTTTTCTTTTAGTAGCAAACATAGTGTGATTACCCAGAGCATTTAACGAAGGCGCAGGAGTGGCTGTGTGGTAAGTAGCTTGCTTACCAACCACATGGTTCCGGGTTCAGTCCCACTGCCTGGCAACTTGGGCAATTGTCTTCTACAATAGCCTCGGGCCGACCAAAGCTTTGTGAGTGGATTTGGTAGACGGAAACTGAAAGAAGCCCGTCGTATATATGTGTATATATATACATATGTGTTTGTGTGTCTGTGTTTGTCTCCCCAACATCGCTTGACAACCGATGGTGGTGTGTTTATGTCCCCGTAACTTAGCGGTTCGGCAAGAGAGACCGATGGAATAAGTCGATTTGCTCGACTAAAGGCGGTGCTCCAGCATGGCCGCAGTTAAATGACTGAAACAAGTAAAAGAGAGTAAAAAGAGTAAAAGAGACTATTCTTAGAGTTAAAAATTATATTTCGTAATTTTGGTTCAGTTTTGTTAAATGTTACCGTTGTTTAGTCTCAATCATTTGTCAGTTAGGGATTGAATAAGTTCCCAAAGGGCTTAGTTATCGGGAGGATGGGAGTTCGATATTAATTGAATTGCAATATATGAAGGCAGTACCCCAGTCTAGTGCCAGTATAATATACTGAAATAAGTAAATCAATAAGTAGTAGTCGTCGTCGTAGTAGTAGTAGTAGTAGTAGTAGTAGTAGTAGTAGTAGTAGTAGTAGTAGTAGTAGTAGTATAGTGTAACCCGAGCTTAACCTCTACATTAAGTTTAGCTGCTAATGTGTTTGTGCTTAACTGAACTTAGTTCAACAACAGATTTTTAACACAGCAAATTAGTCGTAATCTACATTTAATGTACATGATATAAATACATTATATATATATATATATATATATATATTCATATTTATCAATTACATATAAAGATAAAATCTATTTAAGATTTTATCAAGTAGCCAGCATGTAAAATCAATTAAGGTAAAAATTTAATACTACGGATATAATTTTGGGATTCTTTTAAAATACATTATTACATTAAGGGTTGTTACTATAAGTAAAGCCACGCGCTGGAAAGGGACGCTAAGCCAAGCTACAAACACACACAGAGATATATATACACATATATATATATATAATATAGAATGGGACAAGAACGCAAAACATCCAGACAGTAAGGTGATACAAGAAAGGGGCAAAAAAACATCCAGACAGACGATACAAAGAAAACAAGGACAGGTCATTCGGAGTTTTCTTTCTTCAGTCGAGATCCAGATTATCTTTGCAATTTCGGCTGGTTATATATATAAATATATAGGCGCAGGAGTGGCTGTGTGGTAAGTAGCTTGCTTACCAACCACATGGTTCTGGGTTCAGTCCCACTGCGTGGAACCTTAGGCAACTGTCTTCTACGATAACCTCGGGCCGATCAAAGCCTTGTGAATGGATTTGGTAAACGGAAACTGAAAGAAGCTTGTTGCATATATATATATATATATATATATATATATATATATATATATATATATATATATATATATATATATATAAGCAAAAATGCTAGTTCTAAAATCTCTCTAAGAGATCAATGCAATAGTTGTATTTAATGTTCTTAACCACTTCTACATAGTTGTCCGTTTGAACGGACTTTACTGCTAAGAGACTAACCCCTAAGGGGATACCTCCTCTAGCTGGTTTACTGCAAGGCCTAACCCCTAAGCTGGCTAACCAGCTGGAGGAGATGTCCTCTTAGGGGTTAGTCCTCTACGAAAATTACCTACACACACATACACACGCGCATACATACACACACAAATATATATATAACTACATTTATCTGTACATGTACCTTTGAGTGTGTATACATGTGTTCGTATAGATTTACGCATACACACACACACACAAATATATACACATATATTTGTAAATATATCAAATTATATATATATATATATATATATATATATATATATATATATATATATATATATATATATATATATATAACAAAAAAACGTTAATATGTATGTATATATATGAGTGTATATCTATATATATAAAAATGAGAATGTGTGTCTGTCTGTCTGTCTGTCTGTCTGTCTGTCTGTCTGTCTGTGTGAATCCCTAAAACTCGAGAACTACGCAACCAATTTCATTCAAATTTTACACATGCCTTACTTAGGGTTCCAGTTGTGTTTTAGTCAAAAAAAATTTTAACTTCTTGCAGAGTTCGAGCCCACGGCAACATAATATCTCCTCCACTATTTAAGTATTACGTGTCAAAAGTGAAACAAAAACACTCATGTCAAATACTTTCACTTTAAAAATGAAACTATTCTACTAACTGAAACAATCACATTTTGATACTGTAATGACAGATACTTTCAGAGAGAGAGAGAGAAAGAGAGAAAGAGAGAGAGAGAGAAAGAGAGAAAGAGAGAGAAAGATAGAAAGATAGAGAAAGAGAGAAAGAGAGAAAGAGAGAACGAGAGATAGAGAGAAACAGAGAAAGAGAGAGAGAGAAAGAGAGAAAGAGAGAGAGAGAGAGAGAAAGAGAGAGAGAGAGAGAGAGAGAGAGATGTATATGTATACATATAGATGTATATGTACACGTTATTCCACTAACTGAAACAATCACATTTCGATACTGTAATTACAGATACTTTCAGAGAGAGAGAAAGATAGAAAGAGAGAAAGAGAGAGAAAGAGATGTATATGTATACATATACATGTATATGTACGCGTATATGCATAGATATATATAGATATAGATCTATATGCATACATGTATATGTATACATATGTGTAGATGTATATATATATAGATGTACATGTAATATGTACACATATATACATATATATACATGTATTCAGATATCTATACATATATACACCCATCACACACAAACACATGCACACAAACACACACATTAGTCATTTGTTTTCTTATCCAAAACTACGTCAAAAGTACTGAACGGATCTTTATGAAATTTGGAAATTATATTCTATGTATAACGGCCATAACTCCCATGAAAATTCATATATTTTTGATGTTGATGAAATTTTAACCTGAACATAACAGATGAGCATTATTTGTAATTCAACGGTACAACGGTGTAAGACTACCCTTTCAGATATACTTACATTGGGATTTCTGCAATGTGGTGCATAAATTGTCAAGTAAATGAGACGCATCTTTGCCTCCACTGATTCACTTGCAAAGTGTTGAGTAAAATTATTTCGTTGCAGACCTCCTTTGGGTCTTTTTATTATCACTGCGACACACATAGTCCCCAGTTGGTAACATTGATTTCAAGGCCCTCCTAGATGAGAGACTGGCATTCCACTTAATGTCTATGTTCCATGCTGGCATGGATTGGAGAGTTATTAATGTAGAAATATGGTATCGTAGCTACTAACAGTTGAGGGTTGCGTAGTCTAGACGGCGTTTTTAGATTTCATTATTCTCTTTAACCCGGGCAAAGCCGGGTATTTCTGCTAGTATTTATATACGTGTGTATGTATATGTATATATGCAAATATTTATTAATTTGCGAGCTCACTGTGTGCGAGCATATATACATGTGTCTGTTATGTATATATGTATGTATGTATGTATGTATCTATCTATCTATCTATCTATCTATATGTATTCGTATGTGCCTGTATTCGTATGTATCATGTATTCGTATGTGGCTGTGTGTACGCAGGTCTGTATACCTTTAGGTGTATACGCACATCTCGGAAACAACTTTAACCTTTTTATGGTGCAAAACAAATAGAGAGAGAAAGAGAAAGAGGGAGGGAAAAGAAAATGAAAGAGAAGGAAGAGAGAAAGAGAGAGAGACGGAGGGAGTGAGAGAGGAATATGTGAAACACAGTGAAAGAAATATGGCGATAATTTCCATTGAATTGTTGAGAGGAGTCTGTCGGACCAATTAATAGTCTGAAATCACACAACACTTTATCGTTTGTTTACACGTCATTGCAATTTGATTACATTGCTAGACATATAGATATGCTTGTGGCCTGAGAGCAGATACATCCACTTACGTAAACACATACACGTGCATTCATTCACGCAGCCACACGTTCATATACACGTGTATATATACATACATACATATATATATATGTGTGTGTGTGTGTGTGTGTGTGTGTGTGTGTGCGCGTACGTATGTTATATATATATATATATATATATATATATATATATATATATATATATATATATATATATATATATATATATACATAACATACGTACGCACACACACACACACACACACATATATATATATATATATATATATATATGTATATATATGTATATATATATGTGTGTGTGTGTGTGTGTGTGTGTGTGTTATGTATATATATGCATTTATATTAAGGCGCTCACACAAACATAACCCCACACACACAGACACACACACATATATATATAAATATAAGGAGTGTATGTACGTGTCTATGTAATATACACACACATAAGTATATAAGTATGAATATGTAATCATATGTATGTATATATAATGATGCATGTGTATGTGCATATATATATATATATATATATATATGTATGCGTGTGTGGCTGCGTGTGTGTGTGTGTGTGTGTGTGTGTGTGTGTGCGTGCGCGCGTGTGTGTGTGTATACTCACGTGCCGCACTTATGAATGTCTGTACATTAATGTGTAATATGTTTTACGAGGAAATAGCTAAAGTAGACATATAAGCTGGTGCAATTCTCTTAACAACAATAACAACAACAACAACATCAGAACAACAACGACAGCAAGATGTTTCAGTTAGGGTTAGTGTAGGGTTAATATTACTTTTAAGTGCTTGGTGTTATTGCGATGGGTTACTGACGTAGTTTATATGAGCCGAAAATTTTTGCAGGGATAGTTATATGATGCGCGCGTGTGTGTATGTGTGCGTGTGTGTGTGTGTGTGTGTGTGTTTATGTGTGTATGTGTGTGTATGTGTGTGGATGTCTGTGTCTGTGCACGTGTGTGTGCAAGTGTGTGTGCACGTGTGTGTGTATGTATGTGTGTGTGTGGGTGTCTGTGTGTGTGTGTTACTAGGTGCTGAAGGTGATTAAGTGCATTCTAATAGCCTCTTTAAAATACCCCATATAAATACCTTGTAATTCATCCCTTAAAACGCTTATTTGCTGCAATCAGATATTCTGCAATCGTTTGTCAGTTGCCTCTACAGTTGTTGTCGTTGTAGTCGTCGTCGTCTTCATTGTTGTTGTTGTTGCTACTGAAGCTGGTGCTAGTGTTTAGACTTAGGTTAGTTCCGTTCAATTACACCTCTCGTTCCCAACATAATTAATCGAAAAGCTAGGCACAACCGACAAACTTATTCTTTCAGAAATGCTTCATTGCATTACTTCCCTTATCAAATCTAATCCAAACGTTTCTTGTAGTTGTTGGTCTCGGTGATGATAAGGATAATGGTAATCGTTGCTGTGGTGGAGTTACTTGTGGTGTATAGCCCCAGGTTAGTACAACCCTAGTATACCTCACGTACCTTGATCATTGGTCGAACGATGAGGTACAACCCACAAATGTAATGTTTAACAAATGTGTTGATGTATTATCTCCCTTGTCAAGTGTAATC
>NC_142935.1:13748574-13753574 GCF_046866305.1 Octopus bimaculoides
AAAGATTGGGAATGTGTATTATATATTTTGCCACGAAAGCTAAAAAACATTTTTTCGCTTTCAAATTTCAAAAAAATCATTAAAAACCTACCTTCTGCTGGACCAAATTCACTTTTTAACTCCATTTTATCGACCAACAGTATTTATAACACTTCTAATATTCTATATTTCCAGACATAAAGAGATTTTGTCTTTATATACGTTTTTGACCGCCTTGTTTGCATGCAAAGGATGTTTCTTTTTGTTTTCATTTTATAATTATTGACTTTTATATTTTTTTACCTCCTACCAATTTGCCCAAATGACCCAAATAATCCGGTTTCTTATGCAATTTCTGAAAAGAAATTTTTGTAATCTATATTATTGTAATCGGTAAAAAAAATATTCGATGTAAATTGGATTAATTAAAAAAGTAAATAAATAAAATATATGATGTCTGAATGCCATGGAAATATGTTCTGTGTATTACACGTGACACACGAAACAGGGAAAGGGTTAAATCATACACAATGTATCAGAGCTAACGAGTGAGTCTCTATGTAGTCACGCAAGCTGTTAGAAGTTGCAGTTAGAACCCCAAAACAGCCATCATGTATTTTGACCTGCGTGTCTCTGTTGTCACGCATCTTGCAAGAAGAACTAGCTAAATTTCCTTCGAATCATACACATATCGTCTTCAACTAGAATAAATATGTGTGTATATATAATTATTCGATATGTTAGAAAATGTAGCTAAACCTCACTCAAATTACTTATCTCGCGTTTTCGGACCGACGTATGTGCTTATGTCGTTATTCACTCAATCAGAAAACATAGCTAAATTACCCTCAATCTACAATGGTACAGTCTGTAACAAGGCATCTACTGTCTTCGAAATAACCCTTTCTACTATAGGCACAGTGGAGGCGCAATGGCCCAGTGGTTAGGGCAGTGGACTCGCGATCGGAGGATCGCGGTTTCGATTCCCAGACCGGGCGTTGTGTGTGTTTATTGGGCGAAAACACCTAGAGCTCCACAAGGCTCCGGCAGGGGTAGTGGCGACCCCTGCTGTACTCTTTCGCCCCAACTTTCTCTCACTCTTTCTTCCTGTTTCTTGAGTAACGCTGCGATGGACTGGCGTCCCGTCCAGCAGGGGAGGGGGGAACGCATACGCCATAGAAACCGGGAAACCTGGCCCATTAGCCTGGCTAGGCTTTAAATAAAATAAAAACTATAGGCACAAGGCCTGGAATTTGAGGATGGTAGACTAGTTGATTACATCGACCCCAGTACTCAATTTATTTACTGCGAGAGGATGAAAGTCGACCCCCGGCGGAATTTGAACTCAGAACGTAGCAACGGGACAAACATCGCTAAGCATTTTTCGTCCGGCGTGCTAACGATTCTGCCAGTTAGCCGCCTTACTTTCTTCGACATAATGTGTGTGTCTATGTAGTCACTCGACCATCAAGAAGAAACAGTTAAATCTTCTTCAATCTTCCACATATTCGAATCGAAGATACAAATATGTGTGCATACGTAGATTCGAATATGTGTGAATATGTAGACATTGGATCGACTAGAAAAAGTAGCAAAATCTCTCTCAAATTACACCCTATTGTTTCCAGTAAAGAAGAACCCGTAGGACAAAATTTATTTTTTGATATACAGCACGATGGGATAGTCACAGTTGCAACGACTTTGATCGTGGGTCAGCTCAATCTAAGCTGACTTAGAGCTAAGTAACAAGGAAATAACTGCTTAAAATAAGGAATTTTCTTATGGAACATTCAGTGTTTTGATATTCTATTACAACTGGTTCCAGCCGATCCATATCTGTGTCACTCACATATCTTCAACCATTGTGCTATTGTGCCGTGTTTGATTGAGACAATACTATTTTAATTTTCAAGGAGTAACTTGTGGGTTGTGACCGAGAGTTCTTAATCCTGAAGTCGTCGTTCACAATCTGCAAAGCTTCTCACTGTGTGCAACACTATAGTTACGTAGTCGCTAATTCCATGCTTAGTCTACATGCATTTCTTCACTGTTTGGGAATCTTTTTGTTGTTGTTGTTGTTGTGGTTGTTTTGCGGGCTTTGAAGTAACCCACGTCATGTTGTTGCTCGTGACGAGCTGGACAAGGGTGACGAATCGTGAAAACAATGCCGCCATAAAAATGGATTCTGTTGGGAGTTGGTGAGAGAGGGATACCTGCAGATGGAGCAACATGTATTCTATTCACTATACATGTGCATGAATGTATGTATACACGCGGGTACATATATATACGTATATATATATATATATATATATATATATATATATATATATATATATATATATGTGTGTGTGTGTGTGTGTGTGTGTGTGTGTGTGTGTGTGTATAAAACACACATATATATATATACAAACATATAATCGGTTGTATATATATTTATATGTATATGTGCGTGTATACACACACGTGTATTTGTATATGTATATATATATACATACACATACATACATACATATATCCGTGTGTATGTGTGTGTCAGTGTGTGTATGTGTGTGTATTTGAATGTATGTCTGTATACACAACACACACACACACACACACATACTGCACGAAATAGCATTACTAGTTAATGAAAGTAAATATTAGCTTAGGATAATCATGTCAAGCCACTACCTACCTCCTCCACAGACCCCCACCCCACCCCAAACTTTAATAGAAACCCTTGAAACTCCAAAGTGATAGGCTAACTAACAAGGCCCTTGTTTTATAGGGAAGCAGTTTTCGGCTTTTGATTATGCTGTTATGTTTGTTGTTGTTGTTGTTGTTGGTACTGGTGGTGGTGGTGGTAGTGGTGGTGGTGGTGGTGGTGGTGGTGGTGGTGGTTGATTAGATCTGGGGGTGGCCTTCGTCTTGATGTGTTTTTTTTGTGTGTGTTGTTATTTACTACTGTTTATTGTTGTTTTTAATTGAAGTTGGTAGATTATCGCTTACTTTCGTTCGTGCTTTTGTTTGCAGAATTCCTGGGTGGTGGGGGTTACCTGTTGATAGAGAACATGTTTTTACATTTCGTACACACACATACAAACAAACACACACAAGCACCGAATATCTGATGCACAAGAGACACAGTGATATACTTCTCCACAATTACATATATATATATATATATATATATATATATATATATATATATATATATATATATATATATATAAATATATATACATACTTAAATTACATACATATGTATATACATATATACATATATACACAAATATACGAAAGGAGGAAAGATAAAATCGACCTCGGCGAAATTTGAAATCAGAACGTTGCGACTGGCAAAATACCGCTAAAGATTTCGTCCAGCGTTCTAAAGATTCTAACACTTCGCCGCCTTAAATAATGATAATAATAATAATTCTTTCTACTGAGCCTCAAATTTCGGGGGAGGGAACTAGTCTACAACATTGACCCCAGTGTCTCACTGGTACTTAATTTATCGACCCCTAAAGGATAAAAGGCAATGTCGACCTCCGCGGAATTTGAACTCAGAACGTAACAACGGATAAAAAGCCGTTAAGCATTTCGTCCAGCGGGTTAACGATTCTGTCAGCTCGCTCTCTTAAGTAGTAATAATAATAATAATAATAATAAGCGTTTTTATCCATTACGCTATGCCCATAGGCAATGTCAGAGTGAATTTTTAAGGCTTATAAACGTTCATTGATGTCTTGTGCTGGCGCCGTACCAATTGGATAATGCACTTCTGTATTTTCTGTGATGAGAAATGTTATATTATGCTTTAGTCGGAGTGGTTTCCTCATCTTCGTTGTTTCTTTCACTACGTTTCGAGTGTTGTAATCTTCAGCCTGTTTCAGCTTAGTGCCTTGCCTCAAGCTACAACCAAGATGAGGACACTATTCCGACGAATACAGATACGCCATTGTTTGGATTCTCAATGCTCTGCGTGCACTCTATGAATTGTTGAAAGATAATTAATAAATTACGAAAGAAAAATAATGGTCACAGCTACATTTGTCCTTTAGATTCCATCTTTGGTTTAATCACAAAATAAAATAATTTGCAAGGGAAAGTCTTCATCAGCAGGCACACCTAGATTAAACATATAAGTATGAGGCAATCCAGCATATGCCCCTTGCTTATACATTCTAATTTTTCAAATCTACCATGCAAACGCATCCCTTCGAAGTTTATCCCTAATAGTGATTTTGATTTTAGCTCTTCCTTCTAGGAATCCTATGATGGATACCTCTTATGTGTTTAAATATACACTGTATTTTTTTGAATAATATATAGTCTATTGACTAAAAATATTTTTACACGCTAAGCCACTGGTAGTAGAAATTTCTGATATTTTTTTATTACCCTGATATTATCATTATTGATAATTTTTTTCTGGAAAATTTTCGAATGGAACGCCGGCATTATTTTTATTTACTGCCAACAAAAAACTGCGCTTGCGCGATAGATTTGAAAAATTAGAATGTATAAGCACGGGGCATATGCTGGATTGCCTCGTACTTATTTGTTTAATCTAGGTGTACCTGCTGATGAAGACTTCGCCTAGCAAATTATTTTGTTTGCTAAACAATGTCTGAAACCATGGTCCAGGAGATAAATGGTAAATGTTTTTATTTTTCATTCTCTTCGAAGTTTATCCCTAAATAGTGGTTTGGATTTTAGCTCTACCTTCTAGCGTGCAAGGAATCCTATGACGGATACCTGTTATGTGTTTAAATGTACACTGTATTTAGATGAAGAATATATAGTTTATTGACTAAAAAATGTTTTACATGCTAGGCCACTGGTAGTAGAAATTTCTAATATTTTTTATTACCCTAATATTATGATATATATATATACGTATTATACATATACACTCTCTGCCGTCGATGTGGGAACGAACCATTGAGCATCTGATTAGCGTCATCTTTTAAGAAAGAATTCAAGCATACAATTGAATTGAATCATATTATAAGAACCACTGTAACGTGAATCAA
>NC_142935.1:13756074-13771074 GCF_046866305.1 Octopus bimaculoides
GTTGAGTTGTTTACACAATCTTATCCTCGGTTAGCAATTGCCAAATAGGGCTTTTTTCTACTCAATCTTGTTGTTTAGTGCCTCACCATGTTTAACTCTGTTCCTGATATACATATATACATAATAACATGCGTACACACATACACACACACACACATATATATATATATATACTTACAGTATGACATAATATATGTACACCTATACATATAGTTTTATAAACAAATATTATTTAATGTACACAGTATAAAAATACGAGCCACTAATAATTTCATGCATTGGAGACGCGAGTCTAGGTAGCTTTTTATAACATGCCTTGAGCCGCTAGATAATCCTCGGGTTTCATGCTTATGGCCAATTTAATTCATAAATCAGGACGTAGGCACAAGTAAAATCACGATTTTATATAAAACTATATGTACGGGTGTGTGTTTGTGAGTGTTTATATGTGTATATATGCAATGTATGTATGTCTCTTCTATTTTTTAATTATTATAAATCTTCCACTGAAGAGGGAGCCGGTTTCCAACAAAGAGACAAGGCTCCATGTACGTGCGTATGGATATCTCGATATGACGCATGCTGTAGTAGCCAAACCATTTTGCAATACAATTCGTTGAAAAGATAATCCCGAGAATAAAAATTTAATAACAAGTTACAGTGATGTTGAAAGTTGAACCACTCATAATATGAAAGAATATTGTTACTTAGATTGACCAGATTTCGCCGATGAAAAGTTGTATATCGCCTGAGGAGATGACGCTGTTATATAATAATAAGAAATTATGTAATACTGCATAATGAATTCCGCAATATTAAATAAATAACCACGCCGTTGAAACGCTTGCAGTACTGTTTTCAGCTGTTCATTCTTATTTCTTTACTACATGAGTCACAGCGTAATATGTAGCAGTTATTTCATTGATACATGTTCGGGTTTACCGGCTTATAACTTCGCATGGACAATTATAAAATCCAGTTGAATGATTTGGAGCATTTATGTATTCCTTTGGAGTCACCTGTTAGTGTGATATACATGGAGGTTTTGGTTAATTTGTTAAAATACAAGCAAAATAGACCAGACATAACAATCTGGGATTGAAGAAAGAAATTCTGTACGATAGTAAAAATCATTCGCGTATCTGATGTTAGCATAACGATTACGGAAAAGTAAACATTTCTGCCGAACTTATGAAAATTCTGCTGTTACTTCACTTTGTATATAGCTTTACATTTATATCTATTATTATTACTGGAATACTTGGGAGTGTAAGTGACTCGGCTCCAATCTTGGGAAGTTAGACTTCAAAAACCAGAAAGGATACGGCTAATTAAGAAATTATTGCTACGAGATGTTAATACCACTGTAAAAATATGTAAAACATTCCAGTAGTTTTACATGTAATAAGTGCATGTAGACACATGTAGACATATGTATGAGGTGTACATATATATACATGTGTGTGTGTATGTGGTGTATATGTGTGTGTACGTGTCTGTGTGTGTATCAAAACACACAGTTTCAGGATCCACACATTCAATGACATTCTTACTTTCACATATGGAAGCGTGTAATCATACATACACAAATATACCTACGTACGCATACACAGATACATCCAAACACATGCGTGCGCGCACACCCACGCGTGCGCACGCACACACGCACACGTATATACACACAACAATCCAAATTGAAGTTGTCAAAATTCCAACGAAAGAGTCATATTTCTGGACGAGAAACCGGTTCTCTATACGGGAAAGACTTTAGAAATATCGCCAGAACATACATACATGCATACATACATACATACGTACATACATACAAACATACATACATACACATACATACATACACATACATACACATATATACACACACATATATACATGCACATACGTACGTATGTACGTACGTACATACATACACACACATACATACGTACATACATGCACATACATACACATATATGCATGCATACACATATATGCATGCATACACATATATACATGCACATACGTACGTAAGTACGTATGTACATACATACACACACATACATACATACATACATACATACATACAATACATACACATACGTACACACATACATCCATACACATACATAGAAACATGCATACATACATACATATATACATACATACACACACACACACACATACGTCCATACAAAGAAAAATCATACATACACGATTGAATCTTCATTTGTTCCTATCATCATGGGTGCATAAGGTTATGTACCTACAAATTTGCACAATAAAACTAGAAATACTCGGCTTCACGGAAAAAGAGCAAAAAAAAAACTTGACGCGGATTCTCCAAATTCAGTCCATTAGTGGCACAGTAAAGATATGTAAGACATCCCCAAAAATTTCCATCTAAGATTCTTTAAATGAATAGATGCACACACTTGTGTCTATGCATCGACAGTTCAACCAGCACACCAACTCATCCACATATTTACAAACATCGGGAACTGTCTTAACTCTAAAGATCCTGTCGCTTTATTAGCGACCGATTTGAACTCTTTCAAGAAATGCTTAAATAAAACTCAAAATTTAAAAAAATCAGGCTTATAGGTTCTGTACTTTGGCTATAAATTTTCATTTTCACCTTTCATCATTGGTGTATTAGGCTATGTAATCTGGGATTTGCCCCAAAACTTAGAAAAGCTACGAAAAAAAACTGATGCACATCCTCCAAATCCAATAGGGTTCCAGAGGAAATTTTAAAGTCATTCCGAGATCCGTTAAATGAATATATGCATATTGCTGGTTATGTGCATCTACAGAAATACGTATGCTAAAAGTAATAAAGCACACACAAACACACAAACGCGTATACGCGGGTCCAAACCCTTAACTACTAAAGTGACATGTTCACACGGACCATACGTACAAGTGCATACACCAACATGTATATGCACACACTAACTCAACTACATATTTTTCAAATCCCGGGAACAGTGTTAACTCAAAATCCATCTTGTCACTTCGGTAGCGACAGATTTGAACTCCATTAAGAACTGAAATAAATTTACAATTCAATAATAAACACACATTTTATGTTACAAACACAGATAAGGCGGCATACTGACAGAATCGTTGCCGCTTCGGCCAAAATGTTTAACGGCATTTCATCCGTCTTTACGTTTTGAGTTCAAATTCCGCCGAGGTCCACTTTGCCTTTCATCCTTTTGGGGGTCGATAAAATAAGTACCGGTTATGCACTGGAGTCGATGTAATCAACTTACCCTCTCCTTCTTCCGTCTTCCCCGAACCTGCTGGCCTTGAGCCAAAATTTTAAACCAATACTTCAAGTATAAATCTTTTTATTTAGGGTTGTTCACCTTACAACAGGCCTTCTGCTATTGGTTTGTGTTAAATACATTGCAATCAGCGATCACATACCTGTAAAAACACAGACGCAGAAGGATAGATGTAAGGTCAATAACAGTACTGTATGTGAGCGTGTGTGTGTGTGTGTGTGTGTGTGTGTGTGTGTGTACGGTAAGATAGAAAGACTTTGAGATCAGGAGAGGTTGAGATATCTATTACGAGACATGGGTTCGTATTCCACCTTATCTTCACATATTTTTCTCATAGTCATACAGACTTTATTATCAAGTTTCGTTTTATTTATAAACATAAATGTGTATGCGTGTATATATATATATGTCTCTTCTGTAGATCTATCTGTCTGTATGTATGCATGTATTAGCACTTTATTTATATATATATATATATATATATATATATATATATATATATATATATATATATAAAGCATAACGTACATACGTATTTGTATGTGAATACGTGCTTATATATATATATATATATATATATATATATATATATATATATATATATATATTTATATATATATATATATATATATATATATATATATATATATATATATATATATATTTATATATATATATATATATATATATATATATATATATATATATATATATATATGTATATATATATATATATATATACGCGCGCGCGTACATAACCAGTGGGCTTGTGCGTGTCTATGTATGTGTACGATAATATACGTGTTTGTATATACGTGTATCTGTACGTGTAGCAAAGGAGTGTATTGCGTACTTCCTTACTGAATCAATACCCGGTTCTCATTAAGAATGCGCCGAGAACGAGGTGCGTAAAACGAATACGGGAAAAGGGAAGGGAATATGAGACTGCGGGTGCCACGCTACCCGTTCATTTTATACACTTTCCTACTTTCTGACCCGGTTCATCTAATGAGAACTTTGTGTATCAGCAGCCAATGATAAACCGTTTTTCTAGCCGGATTACTTGACTTTAAGTAATCCGGCTGGAAATCCGATCGATGAAACGTACTTTTGTGTCGATAACACTCCAAGCATTGCCTGTCCAGTAAATTGGTACACATTCGTCAATATTACATTTTATAATTAAGGCGGCGAGCTGGCAGAATCGTTAGCACGCCGGGCGAAATGCTTAGCGCGGTATTTTGTCTGTCTTTACGTTCTGAGTTCAAATCGTGCCGAGATCGACTTTGCCTTTCATCCTTTCGGTATCGATAAAATAAGTACCAGTTGAGCAATGAGGCCGATGTAATCGACTTGCCCCCTCACCGAAATTGCTGGCCTCGTGTCAACATTTGAAATGGATACGATATTTTATAATTAAGGCGGCGAGCTGGCAGAAACGTTAGCACGCCGGGCGAAATGCTGAGCGGTATTTCGTCTGTCTTTACGTTCTGAGTTCAAATTCCGCCGAGGTCGACTTTACCTTTCATCCTTTCAGGTTTGATAAATTAAGTACCAGTTGCGTATTCTAGTAATCGCGAAATCGGTCGATACATAGTTGAGTTATTTAAAAGAAAGTTGGTTTCTTCTGATGGTTGCTTTCCTCGCATTCAGTACTAAAATGTGTTCGTTCGGGAAGTCTAGTGTGTGGCATTATTCTATAGTAATGCCCTTATATAAATATCACACATGCATACGTCAAGATCACCAGCATCTATCTCTCACACACACAGCTCCTCGTTCTTTGATCACCGTTCTTTCTCCCCCTTTTGTTATCTCCCCCTTTTCTTAGCTCGCCTGTGTAAAATTTCTAACTTCCGGTCAGCCATAGCTATGATTGACCGTTGACCGAACACTATTCAATTTTTTTCTCCGTGTTTTTCTCCTTGTTTTCTCCGTATTTTTTTCTGTTGAAGAGCGTAGCTCGAAACGTTAAAGACTTTCCGTATTCCCGAGCGTCATACTAATACATCCTTTTGTTGTTTACACCACCTGTCCTCGTCTGTTGTTGTTTTTTCGTACATTCTCCCCCCTATATATATATATATATATATATATATATATATATATATATATATATATATATATATATATATATATATTTTTTTAGTAATACCTCTAAGGTGGATGGCTAAACCGCAACAAGTCGTACGGGACTTTTTTCTATGCGAGACTATTTATGACACACACTGAATTAAATTCATTGGGGGTGAGAGGTTTTAAACTCACTGGCCGATAAATTTCTTAGTGTCTGCCTCACGTGGTCTTGATGTCGCATGATCAAAATTAACGTGAGTTATTTAGACATAGGCAAATTTATTAGAATATTGTTGCTGAAGATCGGAATGGGGGAATTCATACCCTTAACCGTGAAACATCGTACCCAATTAACTAAAGGCAGGTTTGTTTTTACTCTTCTCTTCTGTTTTTTGTTCTGTGTGTGCCATAGATATCGCTATCCATTAGAGGAAAATTTGTAGTTTGGAATCAGTAGTTCTTTGACTGCTATTTCTGAATTCTCAGTATGTTGGAGAAGCAGGCTACTGCTAATCCCTGTATATTTATGATTATATATATATATATATATATATATATATATATATATATATATATATATATATATATATATATATATATATATATATATATATATATACACGGTAAAAGAAAATACCGGAGGATCAGAAAATTATGATTTTATTCATCATATTCCCTTCTCAGATTCAAACATTTATTGCAGTGCTCCTTCAGTTTTTCTAAGCCCTGTAAAAGAACTCGGAATCTTGGGCTTCCAACCAGGACTTTCGTGATACCCTTAAAACCAGGAAACTTTTAGCACCTCTTCGTGTGTGTGTGTGGACTGTGGCCAGTGGACTGTGGCCATGCTGGGGCACCACCTTGTAGGGTTTTAGTCGAACGCATAAACCTCAATACCTATGTTTTATATCTTTTCTTTTTTTCTTTTTTTGAAGACAAGTACTTATTCTATTGGGGTGCTTTTGCCTAACCGCTAAGTTACAGGCACGTAAACAAACCAGTTCTCGTTCTCAAGTGGCGATGGGGGACAAACAGGCACAAAGAGGCACACGACTGCGGTCATGCTGGAGTACCACCTAGAATTTTTTTTTTGAATAAATCGACGCCAGTACTTATTTTTAAACCTGTTACTTATACCATCGGTCTCTTTTGCTGAACCGCTAAGTTACGGGGACGTAAACACACCAACGCTGGTTGCCAACCAGTGAAGGAGTGGGGAGACAAACACAGACACAAAGACACACATAGATACCTAATACATACATATATATATATGTATATATATATATATATATATATATATATATATATATATATATATATATATATATATACCTGATCGAACGCCACGCATCCTTTTCCAAGTAAGTTTTATCTTATATATATATATATATATATATATATATATATATATATATATATATATACGACAGGCTTCTTTCAGTTTCCGTCTAGTAAATCCCTTCACAAGGTGCCACGCATTGAGCTTCTAATTTGTATTTTGATCCACTTCCATTTCATCCTATAATAATTCACATTCTAATGTATATTCCATTGTGTTTACTTAACCACATTTTCTTATAAATTGGCAAAATGTTTCTTGTTGTTTTTTTGTTTTGCTTCTTTGGCTTCACAATGTATTTTATAAGATAATACCAATGTTATGACATACACCAGATTGTTTTCAGTAACAATATGGCCTTTAGATGTATGCTTATTATTTATTTGGCACATATCTGCAAAAAGTAAATAGCTTTTGAGCAAAAATCTTGGAACGCATACACAGACGCACGCACACACACACACACACACACACACACACACATCTATATAAATGCACATATATATATATATATATATATATATATATATATATATATATTTTATTGCTTTTTATAGTCGCTCTCTCAGATATGCCTTCAAGTGCCCGGATAGCCACTCTTGCAAGCTACGCAGACGATACAAAAGTCTCGCAGAAAATACAGAACTCCAGTGATGCTGCAAACCTGCAGCAGGAATTGGAATCAGTTTACGGATGGGCTGAGGACAATAATATGCAGTTTAATGCTGAAAAATTCCAAGCCCTGCGCTACCAACGTCCAAAACTGAATATTAAACTTACAGAGTACACTGGTCCACAGGGAATTTCAATCCCAGAGCCTAAATCAGTGAAAGACCTGGGTATCGACATGAGTGATGATACCTCTTTCCAAGTGCACATTACCAGAATGGCAACAAAGTGCAGACGATTGGCTGGATGGATCCTGAGAACATTCAGAACCAGAGATAAGGAAACCATGATGATACTCTGGAGGACATTCGTCCTCAGCCGCCTGGATTACTGCTCACAGCTGTGGTCACCCACCAGTCTGAAATTAACAGCAGACCTTGAAGCAATCCAGAGGAGATTCACAAAGAAGATTGTCTCTTTGCAACTGCTCAGCTACTGGGAAAGGCTGAAACAGCTAAGACTCTACTCCCTGGAGAGAAGGCGGGAGAGGTATGCAGTAATATACATCTGGAAGATCCTGGAAGGAATTGTGCCAAATTTTGGCATTGAAGGCTACACCAATGCTAGAACGGGACGACACTGCATAGTGCCAAAGATCCCAGCAATGCCATCGCGCTTCAGGACCAGTTACTGCAACAGCTTGGGATTCAGGGGCCCACAGCTTTTTAATATTCTCACAAAGAGCCTGAGGAATCTGCACGAAGTAGATGTAGGAGTTTTTAAATCAAAGTTGGACTTCTTCCTATCGAGAGTCCCAGATGAACCTACCTCGCGGCAGGAGGTGCAAATGAGGGTTGCTAAATCAAACTCCATTCTTCACCAAGTGTCACATATTGTAAGAGGCTCCCTGTAATAACAGTGTAGCAACACGGTGGTGCATCAGCATGGCCGCAGCTCTAAGCTGAAACTTAAAAAAAAAAATTAAATTAAAAAAAAAAAAATATATATATATATATATATATATATATATATATATATATATATATATATATATATATATATATATATATATATATATATATATATATATATATATATATATATATATATATATATATATATATATATATATATATATATATATATATATATATATATATATATATATATATATATATATATATATATATATATATATATATATATATATATATATATATATATATATATATATATATATATATATATATATATATATATCGTAAGCGTGGCTGTGTGCTAAGAAGCTTGCTTACCAACCATATGGTACCGGGTTCAGTCCCACTGCGTGGCAGGTTGCGTAAGTGTCGTCTACTATTGCCTCGGGCCGACCAAAACCCTCTGAGTGGATTTGGTAGACGGAAACTGAAAGAAGCCCGTCATATATATATATATATATACATATATATATATATATATATATATATATATATATATATATATATATATACCCAGGAACTGAAGAATCTGAAAAAAAAAAAAAAGGACGTTACACAGAATAATGAAAACATAAGAACGATGTTGCTATAGAGTGTAAACCAGCTGGGAAAAGTTTTATCAGAAAACTGAGAAATCATAAATTTCACTCCTAAGCTATTTGGGTGGCGCTGCGTATATATATATTTATATATATATATATATATATATATATATATATATATATATATATATATATATATACATATATATATACATATATATGTGTATATGTATATGTATATATATATACATAATATAATAGAGGATAAAATCTTTATAAGAATTTATCAAGTAGTCAGCGTGAAAAAAAAACCCATAAGGAAAAAAACTCATTGTTTTTTTCCCATAAATATATATAATTTATATAAGGCCATTAACTATATAGTAATGCCTCACGCTTAGAGGGACTAAATAAGTCAAAAACTACCAAAAAAATAAGCAACATATTTACCGAAAGCGAGGAAATGCAGCTTTCAAAATTAATCTCTTAAAAACATTTAACTTAACGGCCGTTAAGTTAAATGTTGCTTATTTTTTGGTAGTTTTTGACTTATTTAGTCCCTCTAAGCGTGAGGCATTACTATATAGTTAATGCCCTTATATAAAAGAATTATATATATACATATATATATATATATATATATATATATATATATATATATATATATATATATATATATATATATATATATATATATATATATAGTTAGCGGGTATGACACAGTGACATGCACCCTTAACGAAATTCCGAACTAGTTTCAGTGTAACAGATGTAGCCGTGTGAATTACCGGTACTCGCTATCATACGATTTTCCCTGCAGTCACTATATTACAATTTCAGTCCCATGTCTTGGGGTTATTCGATGCTTATACTAAAAAAGATAACTTGCCCAAGATGTCACAATGTAGGATCGAACCTAGAATCCCATGACTGCGAAGCGAACATCTTAGCTTTGCTCATGAAATAGTATGAGACTTGATGGATTAGAGACTTAAGCGGTAGTCTGAGAGACTCAACTATTCTTTTGTAGTAGTGTGTGTGTGAGTGTGTGTGTGTGTGTGTGTGTGTGTGTGTGTGTGTGTGTGTGTGTGTGTGTGTGTGTTGGGGGGGGGGGGCTGGTGTGTCGGCGTTATATCGACAGACTGCTGGGAAGGTTAAACTGATAAGGTGATTGAAGACAGATGTCGGGGGTTCGTTGGACAGGCGAAGCTGGGGACAGGAAATTCGAACGGAGAACTGTCGAAAAGTTGAGATGACAAACATTAGATAAAAATGGTTAACTGAAAGGACTGCAGAGTGATGTGTGTGTGTGTGTGTGTGTGTGTGTGTGTGTGTGTGTGTGTGTGTGTGTGTGTGTGTGTGTGTACGTGACATATACTCTACAAAACCCGAGAAACTGAACCTATGAACATATAGCTTGGGAAGGACCTTTGATCCTTTATATATATATATATATATATATATATATATATATATATATATATGTATATATATATATATGTATATATATATATATATATATATATATATATATATATATATATATATATATATATATATATATATATATATATATATATATATATATATATATATATATATATATATATATATATATATATATATATATATATATATATATATATATATATATATATATATACATATATATATATATATATAATGGCTGAGTAGTTAGAGCGTCGAGCTCACAATTATAAAGTAGTAAGTTCGATTTCCGGACCGAGCTGTTTGTTGTGTTCTTGAGCATGTTGCTCCAGTTTTTCCACTTCACTCAGCTGTAGAAATGAGTTGCGACGTCACTGGTGCCAAGCTGTATCGGCCCCTTTGCTTTTCCATTGGATAACATCGGTGGTGTGGAAAGGGGAGGCTCATATGCATGGGTGACTGCTGGTCTTCTATAAACAACCTTGCCCTGGACTTGTGCCTCGGAGGGTAACTTACTAGGTGTAATTCCATGGTCATTCATGACCGAACGGGTCTTTACCCTTTTCTTTATACACACAAACACGCGTGTTTGGCAGGCGAGGTTACGTCGAAGAAGTTTTCTTCCCAACCATATGGTTCTGGATTCAGCACCACTATGTGGCGCCACACGCGAGTGCTTTCTACTATAGCTCCGCGCCAATCAGTCTTGAGAGTGGATTTGGTAGACGGAAACTGAAAGTAGCCTGTCATGTATACATATATATGTATGTGGGTGTTTGTGCGTGTATGTGTGTGTGTTTTTTATGTATGTGTGTCTATGTGTGTATGTGTGTCTTCGTGTTTGTCTCCCAGATCGCTCGACAGCGGAGTTGGTTTGTTAACGTCCCCGTAACTTAGCTAAAAGAATGAGTACCAATCTTAAAACGTTCAAGGTAGTGTTCAAGCATGGCCGCAATCCAATGACTAAAACAAGTAAAAGATAATAGATATATATTGTGGATCTTTGTGTTCTTCGTCACAGTTTACAATTTTGTTCCAATTGCTTACCACACAGCCACTCCTGCGCCTATATATATATAGGATTAGATAAATCAGGGGACAACTGATGAAGGGAATGTTCTTTATGTTGCACGTCTCGTTTCTCTGTTGTTGTTTTTTTCGTTGTCCGAAAAAAAGTTCGTTTTCTATGTTTTTGTTATTTTATGATCTCGTTTCTCATTCTGTCCACGTTTTTTTTATGTCCTGTACCCATGTATGCATGTATATATATATTTATATATAAAACAAATAATAAATGAGTATATGCATATATACGTACAGGTATGTGCATACCTACGTCTACCTGTATATATAGGAGCATATCTGGGTACAGGACATTGCAAACAAAACGTAGACAGAAAAATAATAATAATCAGAGCACAGAAAACACACAGGCCACATAGAGAACATTTTCCTTCATCAGCTGCCCCCATTCTAACACAGGCGTTTCGATGTGTGTGCGTGTGTATGTACATATATGTATGTATATATGCATATATTTATATATTATTTATATTATATATATATATATGTGTGTAGGTATGTACATATATGTATGTATACATGCGTATGCTCATATATCATTTGTGTTTTATGAAGAGAAGTTGGCGATCGACACCCATTTCATAAAAATTGAATACCTCCCTTCGCTTCTTCATCTGTTTTTCTCTTTCCCTCACATACTCTTATATTCTCATCTATTTATCTATCAATCTGTCAATTCATCCATCTATATACATATCTATCTACCTCCCTTCTTAACTATATCTATCTATCTATATATTTCTCTATTTGTCCATCAGTCTGTTTATATATCTATTCATCCAACATTCTATCTACTTATCTACCTATCTACCCATCTACCATCTATCTATCTAGCTATCTAGCTATCTCTCTATCCATCAATCTATCTATTCATTCAGCATTCTGCCTATTAAACTACATATCTATCTATCTATCCATCTTTCTATTTGTCTGTCTGTCTATCTATCTATTTATTTATCTCTCTATCTACTCATCCATCTATCGACCCATCTATCTAACTATCTCTCTATTTATCTACCCATCTTTCTATCTCCCCACCTATCTATCTCTCCATCCATCTATCTATCTCTTTGTCTATCTATCTATCTATCTATCTATCTATTTATCTATCTACCTATCTATCTACCCAACTACCGACCTACCTATCTATCTACCAATCTATTTATTTCCCTACTCGTATATATATCTACCTACCAACTTAACTATATCTGTCTATCTATTTTCCTATACATCCATCCATCCATTTACCTATCACCTGATTTATCTACAAATGTATGCACCCCTTCAACGACCTCGCCTTCAACTTATCTATATATCTGTCGACCCATCTATCTGTCTTACTCTGTGTGTGTGTGTGTGTGTGTGTGTGTGTGTGTGTGTGTGTGTGTGTGTGTGTGTGTGTGTGTGTGTGTTTCTTCTGCCTCGAGTTCGCTGTTTCTTCTTTGTACTGACTGCTTTTGTAGGAGGTTAAGGAGGAAGCTTGAAGCGGCGCAGCGCGAGTTTCCGCAACTGGCGGCTGTGACGAGGCGTTGTCGGGACGGAAGGAGAAAAAAGTGGTACTGACGGCGGTAATGGTGGTGGCGGTGGTGAGGGCGGGGTGAGGGCGGTGGTGGTGGTGATGGTAGGTGCTGCTACTGGCAGCGGCGGCGGTGGTACTGGTGTGCGTTGCTGGTGGGTGGTGTTGGTGATGATGGTGGTGGTGGTGGTGGAGATGGCGGTGGGTTTTCCTTAGTGATAGTGATGTGTTGCTGGTGGTGGTGTGGTGGTGATGGTGGCGTTAGTGGTGGTACTAGTGGTGGTGGTCGTGGTGGTGATGTGTTGATGTTGATGGTGGCGATGGTGATGATAGTGACGGTGGTGGTGGTGTAGCGGTTTTAGTGGTTTCGGTGGTATGTTTGTGGTGATCCCGTTCATCCTCGATGTGATGGAAGTTGTGGTTAGTGGTCGGAGCGTTGGTTGTGGCTGTAGTAGTAGTAGTAGTAGTAGCGGCAACGGTAGTAGTAGTACTGGTGGTGGTGGTGGTGGTGGTGGTGGTGTGGTGGTGGTTGCGGTGCGGTGAGGTAAGCTCATAGGGTTATGTATATATCTGTGATGGTAGGGGTAGCAGCGGTGGTGCTGAGGACGGGAATAAACAGAGGTTGCGGTTGTAGTTGTGGCTGTGGTAGTGGTAGTGGTTTTTACTGGTGGTTGTACAAGTGATCGGGGTGGACGGGTGGGCAAGTTGGATCGTGAAGATGGGGGTTATGGTGGGGGGTTGTAATGGCACTGGTGGTCCCGGTGGAAGTATGAGGCGGGGAGGGGGAAGAGGGTGTTTGTTGAGGAGGATGGAGATGGTGATGATAGTGATGCTAGTGGTGGTGGTGGTGGTGGTGGTGGTGTGGCGGCGGCGGTAGTTGCCGTCGTCGTGACGAAAGAAGGCGGGGTACAACTCCGTACGTAACTTGAAAAGGCACCGGTGACGGGGTAGTAGTAGTAGTAGTAGTGGCGGTGGTGGTGGTGGTGGTGGTGGTGGTGGTGGTGGAGGTTCTAATGGTGATTGGTTAATCGTCGTAGCTGATATCGGATTGGTCGGGAGTCCCTGGCATTGCTGGTACGATGTCAACGTTAGCGGAACGGGGGAGGGGTGAGGAAAGACCCCGAAGAACATATATATATATACATTTGTATACACGTACACACACACATTCACACACACACACACACACACACACACACACACACACACACACACGTATAGTATAATACATGTGCACACACGCACACACACACACACACAAGTGACATCAGTCACTTCACACACGAAACACACACCTCGCACACGCACAATACACTACAAAACAAATTCACACAATTTCCCTACCCCTCGACACACACACCCCCGTATAGTATAATGCATATACACATATATAAAAGAACTTACTGAACACACACACACACACACACACACACACACATACATATACACATATATATATTCACATACACAAAATACTCACACTACGTCGCAAACACACGAGACCCAACAATAACTTCACGCATGAGACATACAACGTGCACACACGCACACAATAACTTACATTACAATATAAGCTATCTCTCACTCGCTCACACACACACACACACACATGTACACACATATATACATACATACATACATATATACATACACACACACTCACACGCACCTCCTGAAGAGGGAAGCAATGATAGTTTTATCGTTGCCGCAGTTGTGACAGCGGCAACCTTCGAAAACGGCCATGGACCCCACCCCTGCTCAAAGCAAATACACACACACACATACACACACACACACACACACACACACACACACACACAGACACACACACACACATGCAAGATCAGTAAAGTTTGAAATGCTGTAGGAACAGTTAAACCCACCACCACCACCACCACCACCATCGATACTACTACAACTTCTACTACTACTACTACTACTACTACTACTACTACTACTACTACTACTACTACTATTACTACTGCTACTACGAAACGACAACAACAATGACATTTGTAAGATTAACAAGGGGAAAGAAATTGCAAGGTGAAATTTTTAAAATCGCCGACAATCACAGCGATTAATTAATTCATAATTTATTGGCCACAAGGGCCGCAGA
>NC_142935.1:13778574-13781074 GCF_046866305.1 Octopus bimaculoides
CCGTTGACTGAACACTATTCAATTTTTTTTCTCCGTGTTTTTCTCCTTGTCTCCGTATTCTTTCTGTTGAAGAGCGTAGCTCGAAACGTCAAAGACTTTCCGTATTCCCGAGCGTCATACTAATATATCCTTTTGTTATTTACACCACCTGTCCTCGTCTGTTGTTATTATTTGTATATTCTCCCATATATATATATATATATATATATATATATATATATATATATATATATATATATATACATATATATATAGTAGACGGCATAAGACATAATAAACTTGCGAGAAGAGGTGAATTCTGTTTTGCAATAGAGGATCTCGAAGCACATAAGTTTAGAAATAACAGCATGTAAATGCTGGGTCGAAAAACTTTGGGTAGAAAAGAAGGCTCACTCTGTGTGTGTGTGTGTGTGTGTGTGTGTGTGTGTGTGTGTGTGTGTGTGTGTGTGTGTGTGTGTGCGTAGACGGGCTGTGTGTTAAGAAGTTTGCTCCTTAACCATAAGGTTTTGGGTTCGTAATTTTACGACCTAAAGGCAGAAATAGTGCTTTTGTGACTATTGGGTCGTTTTGACTCTTATTTCTAGCAATACTCGTGCTCATTAGTGCCCTTTGTCACTTTAGTGATGTATGTATTTCTACCTATATTTGTATTCTGAGTGGAGGGTGGGGGGGTGAGCCCCACCATCATTTATTTGACAACCGGTTTGTTTACATCCTCCTGAGCTAGCGGTTCGGCAAAAAGCAGCTGATGAAATTAGAGCCAGGGGTTAAAAAAATAAGTACTGGTGTCGATTCACTCGATTAGTAACCCTTCGAGGTGGTGCCTCAGTATGGCCGCAGTCGAATGACTGAAGCAAGGAAAAAGATCATGGGTGTGTGTGTGTGTGTGTGTGTGTGTATGTGTGTTTATTTACGTCTGCGTATGTATGTATGCATGTATGTATGTATGTACAAGAGTTTTTGTCCGCGTTCTGCATTCATCCTTCGTTCGCATCCCGGCAATCAGCTGATGCCAATCGTGTTGTTGTTGTTATGCTTGTCGTCGTCGCCGCCGACGTTGATATTATTTCTCCTGTTATTCCTGCAATTATTCCCCCACCCCTACCCCCACCCGAGGGTCCATATAATATTTTGGCGGGGTCCACGCAACAAAACAGTAAATAGAGGATCTACAATAGTATTTTAAGGACCCCTGAAAATATTTTCTTTCGATGTATGCATTGGTATGTATTGCAATAAACAGCGAGGTTAAGGCGGCGAACTGGCAAAATCTTTAGCACGCCGGGCGAAATGCTTAGCGGTATTTCGTGTCTTTACGTTCTGAGTTCAAATTCCGCCGAGGTCGACTTTGCCTTTCGTCCTTTCGGGGTCGATAAATTAAGTACCAGTTGCGTACTGGGGTTGATTTAATCGACTGGCCCTCTCCCCCAAAATTTAGGGCCTTGTGCTTTGAGTAGAAAAGAAACAGCTTCGTTTCCTTCTCCAACATTTTACGTAGTTCAACCTACAAAAGTCAATTTGTGAAAATGAAAATAGGAATTTTGAAAGAAGTCTCTATAAAACTAGTTTATAAACCTCGAATGTCTATGGGTGCCCACGAGAATAAAATAGTAATCAAAGAGGTCCATAGATAAAAATAATGGTTGAGGACCCCCGGGTTATATTGATGGTGTTGTTACAAAAGCTCTAGCTATTGTTGTTGTTGTTGTCGTTATTGTACGTAAGTTTCCTGTTTCTTACCCCAATCCATGAGAGTTCTATGTAGATCTATATCCAAATGCCTTTTACCTCTGACACTACATCGTAATCTTGTTAAGTGGTTATGTACGACTGCAATGTCTAATCGCGATTTCGCTATACGGGGGACTGTATTGTCTAATGTGGCAGCGGACTCGCGATCGTAGGATCACGGGTTTCGATTCCCAGACCGGGTGTTGTAAGTGTTTATTGAGCGAAAACACCTAAAGCTCCACGAGGTTCCGACAGGGGGTGGTGGTGAACCCTGCTGTACTCTTTCATCATAACTTTCTCTCACTCTTTCTTCCTGTTTCTATTGTACCTGTATTTCAAAGGGCCAGCATTGTCACACTCTGTGTCACGCTGAACCTCCCCGAGAACTACGTTAAGGGTACACGTCAACTTCACGAGCAGGCTGTTCCGTTGATCGGATCAACTGGAACCCTCGTCGTCGTAAGCGACGGAGTGCCACGACGATTCTCTAATAGGGATTTCCCTTTACGAAGGACTACATTGTCCCATAGGGATTTTCCTATATGTGGGATAAGATAGTCTAATAGGGATTTCCCCTTACGAAGGGCTGTATTGTCTAATAAGGATTTCCCTCTGCGTACAACCTTGTCTAATGGGTGTTTTCCTTAATGGCAGTAAGTGTACTAAACATCAGGAGGAGGAGGAGGAGGAGGAGGAGGATCATCATCATCATCATCACCATCATCATCATCATCATTATCATCATCATCATTATCATCATCATCATCGT
>NC_142935.1:13788574-13808574 GCF_046866305.1 Octopus bimaculoides
CGATATATATCTGTGCGTTCGTGAATGTATGGCAGTACGTATATTTATATGCATGTGTATGTATATATTTATAGATAGATAGATAGATAGATAGATGGACAGACAGACAGGTAGATAGATAGATAGATTTTTGGGGAGGGGGCCAGTCGACTTCGGTGGAATTTGAACTCAGAACATAAAGACAGACGAAATACCGCTAAGCATTTCGCCCGGTGTGCTAACGTTTCTGCCAGCTCGCCGCCTTAGACGAACAGAAATATTGTCTGAGAACTAAATGGCAGATCTTCAGAAGAGAAACCTCACACATGAGAAGAGCTTCTTCTCGAAAAAACTTCCTGTTATTCAGCTCTCCCTATAATTTCTTGTTATTCACTATTATAATATATTTCGAAATAACGTTATTGTCAAGAATTGACTACATTCAAAGGCAGAGTGAAAGACGTAAATAAATACCCAGAATCGCTTACGGAAATAGAACACACTACCTGCTGAAAACCATCTCACGGCGAATATCGTTACACCAGAGTGACAAGCCACTTCCTGGCCATCGAATTTAGCTCAGGTAAAACATCACTTAAGCGGCTGCCGCTGTTTATTACATTTGTATTTGACAGACTTCGTTGGTAATCTTGAAAGCTTCGTAATTCCCAGTAGAGAGGTCGTTTCCCGTTTTGTCAACGCAGCAAAATTCACACACTAACACACCACACGCGTATGTATATATATGTGTGTGTGTGTGTGTGTGTGTGTGTGTGTGTGTGTGTGTGTGTGTATAAAAATAGAAAGATAAAGATATATTAATATATATATATATCAAGTATATATCAATTATATAAGAATTGATAGATAGATTGATAGATAGAGAGATATCTTTTTATTATAGCCACACAGGGCTAAATACAGAAAATGGACAAATTACAAAGTAGAGCTTTTGGGGGGGGGGGATAATTTGGATCAAAAGGGATCGCGGGAAGAAAAAAAAAAAAAAAAAAAAAAAAAAAAACGTGGGAGGGGGCGATCAATAGGGATCGTGTATCACAGTCGATGTAAAAAACGGGGAACAGATTAGGTTTATCCGTGGAGAGAAAAGCCTACGGAAAAGACCACGGTCACCTCAGGCTTTTTTTTTTAAAGGTACATGAAAGTAAGTACCTTCTCTCTTTTTGTCTCTTTTTGTTACAAGTCTATGCTTAAAATGGTGTCGTCTTTCATTCTTACCATTCTTGCCACATTTACCCATTTTTTATTGAAACTTTCATTCGACAACACTTTCCTCTCTATCCTCATCCTCCTTTTCAAGTGGTACTTGAAAAAGTTGACGAGGGACTGACCAGAGAGGAAAGTGTTTGTTTGTAGACCTTTCAAACGCGTCCACCACACGCATTCTTTTGCCATAGCTATCAGTGTTACAAAAACCGTTTTTCCTTCCCGTTTAAAGGAAGGTGGCGGAACAATATTCACGATAGACTCGGCTGATAAGTGGGCTCGTCCCACACGCGACAACAGCCGTTCGACGAAGGTCCACAGCTCTGAAATATCTGGACACTGCACGAGTGCGTGCAGAACGGTTTCGTCGCTCTGACCGCATCTCGGGCAGGTCGGTCCGGTGGTTTTCGAACCGTGTCTGTAGATCTTCTCTCGAACTGGTAGTGCGTCTCGATAGCATTGCCAAGCCAGGGATCTCTGGAAATTATCCATTGGCCCCGGCCCGAACGTCGTCTTGAAAAGGCGGGTTAAGAATTTCTCGTCGACACCCAGGTTTGCCCCGAGAGTGTCGTCAGACCTCCCCTCCACTAGTCCTCTATAGAACGCATTGGTCGTTTGGAAGTTGCACAAGTTTGATCCCGGACGGCAGAGCTGTTGTAGAGCTTGGCGACACTCGCGGTGCCATTCGCCCAGTTTCGGTCTCTTCCTGATCCATGTTTGCAGTTCGGTGAGTGAGACGAGCTGCGGGAAGGCGTGCCTCACAAACGGCGCCCACACCTGTTCACCGTCGTCAATGAAGTTCCAGAGATGCCGCAGTCTCAGCGCATGTCTGCGCATCATTAACCACGGCATCCCTAGTCCTCCACGTAACGGTTGTTGACAGCAAATGGATCGCCTCACCATCGGAACGCCACCCTTCCACAGAAAGCGGAAAAGTATGCGTTCTAGTTTCGTGATGGTGGCATCGGGACAAGGCACGACGGTCAGGCGGTAATCGATGACTGATGCGATATACACATTAGCCACCTCCGCCCGGCCTTTTAGAGATAACTTTCTCTCAGCCCATGTTTGGCTGAGTTTGATCACTCTACTGGTGATCTCGTCCCAGTTCTTATCCATTTGGAGGTCCGGACTGAACCAGACCCCGAGCAGTTTAACCGGTCCGTCCGTCCAGCGTCCCACTACGGAGTCACTGTTGGACGGTATGGGCTTGCTTCTCCAGGTGCCGAGTAACAAACCCACTGACTTTTCCGGGTTAATTTTTGCTCCTGTCACCGTTTCGTATTCTTTAAGTGTCTCGCCTAGCATCTCGACGTGCTTTTCGCTCGACACTATGACGGTGACATCGTCCGCATATGCAGACACGCTCGTCCCGCAACCCAGCTCTCGTGGGATACCCCTCAGTGTCGCCAGCTTCCGCAGTAGTGGTTCGATCGTCAATACATACAGAAGCGCCGACAAGGGACATCCCTGACGGACCGAACGCGTGATGTCGAACGGTTTTGACAGGTGACCGTTTACCCGTATTACCGATCGGATGCCGCTGTACAAGGCAGCGATCCAACCGCGGAAGACGGGACCAAAGCCAGCTGCCCTGAGGACGGCCGCTAGGTATCGATGGTCGACCCTATCGAAGGCTTTAGATTGATCTAAATTGATCAGCGCCCCACCCATGCCAGGATCCTTAACTACCCTGTCCATGATGTAGCGCATGAGGTGGAGGTTGTCATGGATACTTCTGCCCGGCACGGCGCATGTTTGCGCCCTGTCGACCAGTTTATCGATGACAAGCGCCAACCTCTCGGCTATTACTTTGGCCAAAATTTTCAAGTCTGCGTTGAGCAGAGTGATGGGCCTGAAATTATCTATAAAATTCCCCTTGTTTGGGTCTTTCTTCAGCAATGTCACTGCACCTCGGCTCACGAAACCGGGAATTCTCCCGTTTTGTTGCCAGTTGCAGTAGACTGATGCCAAGAGGTCGCCAAACAAGTCTGGCATTTGACAATACAGCTCGTAGGGTAGACCATCCAATCCAGGTGACTTATCCCTCGCGCAGCCCGCCATAGCATCCCTTACTTCAGCAGCTGATAGAGAGATAGATAGATAGATAGATAGATAGACAGATAAACAGAGTTATATAAATATATATATTTATATGTATATATATATATATATATATATGTATGTATATATATATATATATATATATATATATATATACGTATATATATATATATATATATATACGTATATATATATATATATATTATATATATATATATATATATATATATATATATATATGTAATATATGTATGTGCATATATATATGCGTATATGTATATATATATATATATATATATACATATATATGTGTATATATATATATATATATATATATATATATATATATATATATATATATATATATATATATGCGTATACACGTACACACACACACACACACATACATAAACACATATATTATTCCTATATATTATTCCTAATGGCCGTGTAGATTACATCGATTTCAAATCACCATATTGTAACGATTGCAAATAATAAAGTGAAAACTAATTATGTTCATTAACGGCCATTTCTAGTCATGTTTGATTTTTAATTTCCTGAACATGGCTCAGCGTTCTGTTTCTATGTATTACTTTACCTATCTTTAAAGTTACCTCGGTAACTACCTGCTGTCATTGCTACGAGATTCCCTGCGGTTTCAGGAATTTCCTGTTTTGAGAATGAGACAAATATCACTGAAAATATATACGTTTTAAAGTATAAAGTTATTTTCTCTTACTTAAATAATAACTCGGTTGCTGGAACCCCTGCAAATGAGTGGAGTTATTTTGCAGTCTGTAAATATTAATGCAATGGTAATGTGTGTGTGTGTGTGTGTGTGTGTGTGTGTGTGTGTGTGCACGTATGATTTTGTATATGTACACACGCACACATATACATGTACACATCTAAATACATATTTGTATGTATATTGTGTACGTACGTATATATATATATATATATATATATATATATATATATATATATATATATATATACATATATATAGAAGGAAAGAGAGAAATAGAGAGAGGGAGAGCGAGAGAGAGGGAGAGCGAGAGAGAGGGAGAGCGAGAGAGAGGGAGAGCGAGAGAGAGGGAGAGCGAGAGAGAGGGAGAGCGAGAGAGAGATGCGGATATGCGTTTATAATACATGTATATAAACACATGCTGTATGTATGTATAAAGTATACAGTAATGACTCGATATACGAGTTAATTTGTTCCCGGAGATCACTCGTAAAGCCAATACTCGTAAAGCAGAGCAATACTTTTCCATAGTAGCAATGCTATAAATTGTAATTCGTTCCCAGAAATACATTTTACCTATAAAATTTATAATACTCATAAATAAATGGCGGTAAAACAACAGTAGAATGTAAAGAATATTTTATGTAAAGTGAGAAGAATGTGAAGATCATTTATAATTAAGAAGTATTATTATTATAATCGTTTTCTGAATCACTTTCACTGGAACTAGACTCGTGCACACCGTCACTTGTAGACGCGATCGCCGATTCACAAGGACTCGTAGACGGACTTGCAGATCTCTTTTTAAAAACCAAGTCTAACGTTGTTTGTTTAGAAGAAGCCTTTTCGCTCTCTGTAAATTTCTCGGTATCCTGCAGAAGTACTTGTTATAAGAGTAGAAACTTTTGCACTTCATTCAAAATTTGTGTCTTGTGCTTGAAATGTGATAAACTAAAACTCGTAAACCCGGGGTTTCGTAAAGTGAGGTATTACAGTATGTGTTAGAAGCATATGGGGTACCGTCTTGAAGAATTTTTAGTCGAATGAATTGTCCCAAGTACATTTTATTTTTATGTGAGTGTGGTACCTATCCTATCAGTCACATTTTGCCGATATACATATTATACACACACTCACTGAAACACACACACACGCAAACACATACAGTCAGTTAGACAGACAGACAGACAAACAGACAGGCAGACAGACAGACAGTCAGACAAACAGATAGATTGATAGATAGACAGACATACGTATGTACGTACGTATTTAACATGAAAACAAGCACACAGAGTTTGAAACAGCTATGGTTATATACCTCATACATACATACGTGTATATATATATATATATATATATATATATATATATATATATATCCTTGTAATAATATATATATGTAATATGCGTGCGTTTGTTTGCGCATGCGGCGTATGTGGGCATTGTTGTTTTACAATGTCACTGGGTGATTAAAGAAATTATCCTACGTCTTTTGTTTAGATAAATGAAGAAATCACACATAATAATCCGTCCCTCTCAGGGCAGAAATTTAATGTTAAATTGAAAATCAAAACATGGTCAATTTTGATTGGTTAGATAATTTCAGCCAATGGCACCCAGCAATTCAACCGCAAATGGCAACAGTCGCAATCTACTTCTTCTAATTCCTCTTAACTCATCATGGCATTCTTCTGTGACACTTTCTGACTTAATGGTTCACGAAGGTCACAAGACTTTCTGACAAGTGTCAATATCTGATTTGTATTATTTTATTTTCCATTGCTAATATTTTGATAACGTTTAAAATCCTAGAAAAAGATAATGGCCTTCAAACCGTCCTCTCAATCATGCTCTGTCATTTCTCTTGCTTCGCTGCTGCTACTGGTGTCATTGTTCCGATTTTAACATTCGCTATTTACTCAAAGCGCAGAGTTGGCCGAGTCGTTAGAGCGTGGTTGTTTGCTGGTATTCGTTCTGGCTCTGTACGCTGTAAGTTCAAATTCCGATGAGGTTAGAGATTTTCACCTTTTCGGACCGGGCAATGGCGGGTAATTTGCTAGTCATTAACTAAGATAGATACTTCTCTCTGTCTCTCTGTCTCTATCTCTCTCTCTATCTCTCTATCTATCTAACTATCTATCTCTAAAAGAAATCGGCAAACACGCATACACATTTATACATGCGTGTGTATATATAGATATATATATATATATTATATGTATATTTTCATGTATGATCAAATGTGTGTGCTATCTATTAGCTCACTCTCTTCGTCAAATCGACGTCGTCTGAATAGATGCTCGGTGTACCACGTGACAAGTGTCGAAGTGATCACAAAAGCAAGTTCGAAACACACTGCTTTGCAAAGTAGAGACTTACACGGGACAGAAGCTACAATCTATTTGTGAAATCAGAAATAGGTTAAAGATTATAAATAAATTATTAAGGCTTCTTAATTAAATTATTAATGCTTCTTAATTAATAAGCCGTAATTACAGCAGAGAATCGGATTTTCCAAGCTGGCTATCAAAACTTCTCCCACACCACCATCACCTTCATCTGGTTCACCTAGACTCCAAACCTCCTTGTCAATACAAATTTTTCTCTACCATTTACTTGTGTAATCATTCTCATCTTGGTTTATGTCAGTGTTTCTGTGTGTGTGTCGCTCCTCCCCTTTACCAGTTCACCGTCTCCATTCCAACCCCGTCATGTATTATAAGAAAAGGGTAGTCTCGCATATAACACAAGTCATTGCGTTATTAACATTAACATTGATAAATGTTAAAATAATTTGGTAATTAGAATCCTCAACTTTTAGGATAAACACTTGTGTGCTAAGAATATTGCTGTATTCTGATTCCGAATTCAGGAGTCGATGCTCGGGGGCACACTACCTAGATAGGTGAAACAAATTTCACCACAACACCACGAGCCTTGTCGAATCAGATGTTGCAACTCTGGCTTGATGTTTCTGTGCGACTCTGAGCCAGATGTTTCTATACGATTTTGCCCGAAATGTTTCAATGCTCACTCTTTCAACACCACTTGTCCCATGGCTTGCTTTCCCATTCGCTTCCAACATTTTTCTGGCAACATCTTTTCTCTCCTTCGCCACTAGTCCAAGAATCCTCGCCCATCCTTTTCTGGCCTTGTGATTATGTAAGAATTCAGTTTAATTTAATTTAATAAGCTACATTAGTTTGGCCGCTTCTAATAACTCTATTCTAAACAGTTTCGAAGAGATACACCTGTATATCTTTCTCAATTCCAAGTCTTTGAAGAAATTTGTCCTCGGTTATAAACATTGCTGAAAACTTTAGTTCACAAGAGTTTGCAGTGATGTTTTCAACCATAAAATAATGGGAACATATTTCTAGATATATTTTAGACCCATTAGCTGTAGTTAATTAGTTGAGATTATTCAGAATAACAGTATTTTTATAAACCTCACGAGCCCCACAATTTCTCTTGCGTACCCCTAGAGCAGGGGTTTTCAAACTGTGGTCCGTGGACCACAAGGGGTCCGCAAGGACAAGACAGGGGGTCCGTGGACAGCAAATACTTTTTATGGGCAATTTGATTTTATATATGTTTTTGGCACTGTCATGGTATTAGCTGTCAGAAGTGAAAGTAGAAAAATCTGAAGGAACGTTACTACTGGTTTGAGTTGATTCTTTGGCTACTGACAGCTAATACCATGACTGGCCGGAGCGAGCTATTTGTCTGTCTGTCTGTCTGTCTGTCTGTCTGTCTCTCTCTCTCTCTCTCTATCTATCTATCTATCTATCTATCTATCACTCGAAAGTTATTGGAACAAATTTGACACCTATATCCATGCGTTTGAAAACACACAGAGTATAAGAGTATTACTAAAGCAGAGTGGTCCCGAACGCGCAGTCGCGCGTCCGCGCTAGCTAGTCGTGAGTGGTCGATCCTATTATTTTTAAACTTCAAACTTCATTTGTTTTCTATTTTGATAAATTCTCTCTGTTGAAAATTATATTTTTATATTTTAAATAATTTGCAATTTCAGAAAATATATTTTTATATTAAATTTGCGTTTTCTAATTTGATAAATTCTACGGACACAAACAGAGGTGAACGAGTGATAGATAGATAGATAGATAGATAGATAGATAGATAGATAGATAGATAGATAGATAGATAGATAGATAGATAGATAGATAGATAGATAGATAGAGAGAGAGATAGATAGATAGATAGATAGATAGATAGTGAGATAGACAGACAGACAGACAGACAGATAGATAGCTCCGGCTAGTCAGTAGCCAAAGAATCAACTCAAACCAGCAGTAACGTTCCTTGTCAGTTCTACTTTCAATTCTGATAGCTAATACCATGACAGTGCCATGTTTTTTAATCGAAATCTTTTAATTGACAATAAACCTATTTGTTAAATACTGTTAAATAAATAAATGTAAAAATATATGTTATTTTAAACAAATATTTATGTATAAATTTCATAAGCGTTTATAAGGGGGTCCCTAAGGTAAAGCCTGAAATATAAAGGGGTCCGCAAGTCAAAAAGTTTGAAAACCCCTGCCCTACACTTACTCTGGTTAGAGAACCCCTACTCTAGAATATGTTGTGTGAGTTTTGTTATATTGTTTCACGTTGGATAACGTATTACGTTTTTGTTTTGTTTTGTCTTCTAATAACGAACCAGCAACAACGTCACACCACGACATTCACTAAGCACCATTATTCGTCCGCAAGAATTTTTATTGCGATTTAATTTGTCTACAAACATTGTTGACCTGGTTTTGAATAACATTGGTTCGTTTCATTTTGTTTTGTATATATGAAATGCTCACTGTTCGCCGTTTCTCATCTATTTAAATATTAATTATTGCTTAAACAATATATTTTGTGCAATAATCACTTGTAAGCCATAAAATATTATTTGTTGTACTTCATGAAATAGCTTTATCATCTTATAAATTGTATTCAAAAGTTTGTTTCGCTGTTTTGTTTTTTCTTAAATTGTCAGTTTTTCGTCTTCATATATATCGATCGTAAAACCTACAATTATTTTTTTTTTTCAGAATTAACTTTATTGACATCATTATAAAATCACTTTATTTTGGGTTTTTTTTGTAAATTTTGATCATGACTTTGGTGTTTAATTCAGATTATGGAGAGCCACGTTTCCACTTCTATACTACTCTCATCATTATTTAGTTCATTGACTAAATATTATGGGCACATATGGTTATGCCAAACAGCTGCCGGCCCGCTTTTAGGAATGAATCCGGGGCTACCAGCTAAATCCAACATGAAGATCTCCCAGCGCCTTCCTTCGATCGTAAAGGGCAAGCCGTTTTTCATCGCCTGGTTGCCATTGTGAAAATACTGGCTTCGTGCATGTCTTAGAAATTTGGTAGAATCTTCAGGACATCGAGTGAAACGCTTTGAGATATATGTTCTCTCTCTTAACATCCTGAATTCAAATCCTGCCGTGATCAGCTTTGCCCTTTGTCCTTCCAGGATCGATAAAGTTCGTGGCAAGTACTGGAGTCGAATTAACAGACTAACTCCTAAAAAAAATTCCAGATATTGCGTCTATAGTAGAAAAATAATTATTGACAAATATAAGGCGGCGAACTGGTAGAATCGTTTGACAAAATGCTTAGTAATATTTCTATCAGCTCTCTGTGTTCTGAGTTCAAATGCCACCGAGGTCAACACTTGCCTTTCAGCGTTTCGGGTCTATAAAATAAAGTACAAGTGAAGTACAGGGGTCAACATAATCGATTATCCTCTCCTCCTGCCAAATTGGCCTTAGGCCCAAAATAAGCACCATCACTAACATCATTACTGTTGAAAGTAGTGGTGATGGGTAGTGATGAGGGTTATGGTCTAATAGTAGTAGTTGTGATGATGGTGGTAGTAGTAGTAGTAGTAGTAGTAGTAGTAGTAGTAGTAGTAGTAGCGATGATGGTAGTAGTAGTAGTAGTGATGGGGCTATGGTCTAATAGTAGTAGTTGCGATGATGATGGTGGTGGTGGTGGTGGTTGTGGTGGTGGTCGTGATGGTAGTAGTAGTAGTGGTGGTGGTGGTGGTGGTGGTGGCGGCGGTGGTGGTAGTGGTGGTAGTGGTTGTGATGGTAGTAGTAGTTGTAGGAAGAGGAGGAGGCTGTAAGTAAATATTTCTAAAACAGGCAAGAATAACACAGAAAAAGTGACTGACACGGCAACCAACCCCGCCAAGAAATTATGCGCCATGTTTATTCGCGTTTCAGTTATGCGGGTACGCTTTTGTGACACTTCTTATTTCGATGTCGATCGTGTTGTTCGTGTTGTTTTTGTTGGTCTTCGTTTTGTTGTTGTTGCCGTTGTTAATTCGTGTGAAACTAAGAATTGTAAGGGGCAGAGTGGGGGGGGGGGGGAATGCGAAATCAATATTGTTGTTTTGTTGCAAACATTTTTCTTTTTATTTGAGTAGATGTGAGGGTGAACGTTGAATGTGTCTGAGAAAAGAGAAAGGATGAAGGCGGTGTGTGTGTGTGTGTGTGTGTGTGTGTGTGTGTGCGTGTATATACGTATAAATATATACATTTATGTTCTTATATATGTAAACATATGCACGCACATATACATATATGCACGTCTGTGTGTATATATATATTCATATATATATATATATATATATATATATATATATATATATATATATATATATATACACCCATATATATATATATGCGTATATATATATATATATATATATATATATATAAATACTATGAAATGATATATATATGATATGATACGATACGATACGATATGATATGATATGATATGATATGATATGATATGATATGATACGATACGATATGATATATGATGTGATATGATATAAATGTTGGAAAAGTCAGCTCGTGTTCAGTACTATTCCTCAGAAAATTGTAAAATTTCTCGGATGTTCCAATGGAAACCCGCAAAAAGAGGACAACCACCCCACCAGACCGGCTGTGGAAGAGCTGAACAGTTGCAGAATTCAACAAGCTCTGTTTCCACCATCTTTAACAGATAATCAGTGCCATTCCTAGAATTGACTATTTAGAGGGAGTAAACGTGAAGTACTGTTTCCTCCCTCTATAAGAATGCTATGGAAAAGAAAGAATCCAAATATCATAAATTATGTATGTGAATGTTTATAATTACATATTTCCAGTGGTCAAGCCAGTCTTTATGCGTCACTATACTACTCCCCATATATATATATATATATATATATATATATATATATATATATATATATGCAGTGAGCGATGGGAAAATTGTCGCCATTTCATATTTTTTATTTTGTGCATGTGCATTGTTTGTTTTTGATTTTGCCGACTACTCAATATCATAGGGTCAGTTGGGAACCGTCTGTGAGAAAAACAGCACCATGACGCAATTCACTCTGCCAGGAATTTGGAAATGACATGCTGTACTACTTGGCATTCGCGCCAGAAGCTTCAATACGAACATTTCAGAGTATTTGGGTGTCAATCTGGAGACACTGCACTCTGTGGTCATGTACCGAGAGTGATAAAAATCAAGCATCCAGTCAATATCATGTTGTTTGGAGTGATTTCTAGGGATGACAACGTTATGCCCGCATTCATCTTCCCACACGGCTTCAGACTCAACACGGAAACCGACATCAAGTACCTGGAGGAGGTAGTGCTGCGCTGGGTCAAGAGGGTGGCTGCTGGAAGACCCTATGTCTGGCAACAGGGCTCTGCACCATGCCACACAAGCAGGAGAACCCAGTCATAGCTATAAGACAATTTCTGCGACCACATCAATCCTAACATCTGGCCACCTAATTCCCCAGACTACAACCTCCTTCATTATTATGTGTGATGCACAGTTGAGCGAGAGACCAACAAAATTCCTTGTAACACACCAAAGATGAACTGAAGGCAAGGACTATGGCAGCATTCACCAACTTAAACAAGGAGACTGTCCAGAAGAGTTGCTAGAAATTCTGGAGTCGTCTGGAGGCCGTGGTTGAAGCCAATGACGATTTTATTGAATAAATTCAGTCTTTACTATTTCAAGATATTTTTATGTAATTTTGGAAAATGTATCTGTTAAACTGAGATGTCAGTGTTATTTATCACTTTTGCGTAATTTAGGCGATAGTTTATTCACCGAGACTTTGATAATTATTTTCCAGTTTAATAAATTAGATGTTTACAAATTATCGTATTTGTAAACAAAATCATGTAAGTGGAAAATAATCAACAGAAAAGTCAATCTTCTTCACTTTTTCAAATATTCTCTAGAATGCAAAAGATTTTTTCTATTTCTACCTTTGCAATCTTCTTATTTCTGTTTCTTCTACATTCATTAATATACATAGATAGATGCTTAGCGATATTTGTGTGTGTGTGTGTGTGTGTGTGTGTGTGTGTGTGTGTGTGTGTGTGTGTGTGTGTGTGTGTGTGTGTGTGTGTGTGTGTGTGTGTGTGTGTGTGTGTGTGTGTGTGTGTGGAGGTGTAATTTATAGATCCAATACAGGTAAATCAACAAAAAAAATTACTCCACCCAGTGAGCGATAAATATCAATTTGATGCACAACCGAAAGAGCTACTAACAGTTTCATACTTTAATGGCACTTCAAGTAGGCATATATATATATAAAAGACACCATGTATCTCCAAGCAAGTCTTGAAATACATGTGTGTATATATATATATATTACACACAAGTATACATACACACATAGTAAACCTGTCTGCATATTTTGTGTATTCCGAAAGTATCTTAATGTAATCCTTATTGTCCTCTGCACACCCTGATGATTTTCTTTACAAAGTATTTAAAATGCAGAATTATTTATTTGTAATTTTAATTTCGTTTGTGGAATGAAACAATTGTTGGTGAATATGTTGTTTAATTAATAAATTAATCTGTATCCATTCGATCTTTCTGCTTTCTAACGCAATATATATATATATATATATATATATATATATATATATATATATATATATATATATATATACGACAGGCTTATATAATACAGACACTGATAAACACAGACACATATACATATATATATATATATATATATATATATATATATATATATATATACATATATATGAAAGAAGGCTTATTTACCCAACCGGCTCCACCCCTCAATATTTGACAATAATTCTTTCAAATTTTGGCACAGGCTGAGCGATTTTAGTGGGAGAAGGACTGACGATTACTTCGTTACTTCGGTCTCAGGACGCTTCTAGAACTTCATCATTTCATTGACGTGAAAACGGACCTCGGTGCGATTTGAACCTCATACAAGTACGTTCAAGGTTCATAAGTAAAGAGACTTCCACAGGTAAAATCCACATACATCTTGAAAAAAGTCTTTTATTTACTCCCTCCACACAAGTACGTCCAAAAGTTTATATATATTAAATTCAACTTACATTCAAAGTCAATAAACAAAGTTTGCTTTAGAAGCGTTGAGATGTATTGAAAGATACAGATAAGGAAATAATTTTGTTCTCAAACGCAGGATAATGCTAATGATATAACATGAACAGGATAAACTACCTATATTTTGCAGAAAAATCTAACGGCTGGTCGCCGACAGATTATTCTGCAAAATATGGATATTTTATCCTGTTCATGCTATATTATTAGCATTATCCTGCGTTTGAGAATAGAATTATTTCCTTATCTGTGTGTCCGGCATTCGCCATGATAGATCGCTGATCACTACACATATATACTTTTTTTCTCTCCTTGTTTCTTTCTGTGTTCCTTTCTGTTGAAGAGCGTAGGCTCGAAGCGTTAAAGACTTTCTCTATTCCCGAGCGTTATACTAACACATCCATTTGTTGTTTACACCACCTGTCTTCGTCTGTTGTTTTTTCGTGAATTCTCCCATACATATATATATATATATGCTGCAACAGCTTGGGCTTCAAGGGCCCACAGCTCTTTAATATCCTTCCAAAATGCCTGAGAGACCTGCATGGTGTGGATGTAAGTGTCTTTAAAACAAAACTGGATCTCTTCCTGTTACGGTTTCCAGAAGAGCCTACCTCACGGCAGGAAACACAGATGAGGGTAGCAGCATCAAACTCCCTCATTGACCGAATGCCACATATTAGAGAAGGTTCCAAATAATGGTGTAACTCAGTCAATGGTGGTGCTCCAGCATGACCGCAGTTTTGCAGCTGAAGCATTTTTGAAAATGAAAAATCTGTGCGTGTGTGTGTGTGTGTGTGTGTGTGTGTGTGTGTGTGTGTGTGTGTGTGTGTGTGTGTGTATCTCTTCAAAACGCTTAGTTTTAGAATGGTGCCAGCTGATGAAGGAAATGTTCTCTTTGTGACCTGTGTGTTTTCTGTGTTCTGTTTATGTTCTGTTTCTCATTTTGTCCACGTTTTTTTGCAACGTCCTGTACCCAGATATGCATGTATATATACATGTAGATGTAGGTGTGTACATACATGTACGTATATATGCATATACTCACATATTATTTATATATATATATATATATATATATATATATATATATATATATATATATATATATATATATACATATATATGCAAAAATATACGTACATGCATGAGGGTATGTTTGTTTATACCGAGACTTCTTGTCATCTAATTTAAAACTTCGTGCTTTTACTAAGCTGTTCTCATACTAATATTTATGTTATTCTTAAGTTATTGTTTGGGATAATTTTGATATTTTTTCCCAACGATTTTTATCTATACCATCGCTTGTTCCTCTTGTATTTATTATCATTTGAACAAAGAATATTAGGAACAAATATACACATACATCTATGTGTGTGTATCCTTTATATATATATATGTATACATGCATGGGTATAGTGCCTTTGCAGTCGATATTTTCTTTGTAATGCATTAATAGTCTGTTTTGAGGCTATTAATGTAAGACAAAAGACCACACGTGTCGAGAATGATGAGTGTTTGTATTCTGAATGTGTTGTGAATGTTTTTAATAGCAAAAAAATTTCTGAGTTTCTAGAGAAAATACACATTTCACAGTTTGTCGTTTGAGGAATCTGAAACTAAGTGACAACATTTTGTAAATGATTGTGTATGTGTATGTGTGTGTATGTGTGTGTATGCGCGTGCGTGGGTATATGCAAATATGTGTGTGTGTCTGTGTATGCGTGCGTGAAACAATGTATATATATATATTTGTATATATAATGTGTATGTATATATACACACACACACACACACACAAACAGACCTATACGCAATTTTGTATACACAGATATACATACATGCAGACAGAAATATACGCAATTTTGTACGCACAGATATACACCCACACACCTCTCTCTCTCTCTCTCTCTCTCTCTCTCTCTCTCCCTGTGTGTGTATATGCTTGGATCTCTCTCTCTGTATAAATATATGTATATGCATGTATATATGTGTGTGTGTGTGTGTATGCGTGTGTGTGTATGTTTGCGTGCATGCATATACATATACAATATACACACTCATACACCTCGCTCTCTCTCTCTCTCTCTCTTTCTCTGTGTGTGTGTGTGTGTGTGTGTGTGTGTGTGTGTGTGCGTGCGTGCTTTGACTGGAAGTAAAATGTCTCTTTGAAACGATGTATCTGTTTTGACACCAAGAAGGTATTCTGGCTGTCATCAGTGCCTCTTAGTTGATGGGACAAGAGACCAGCTTTTTTAAATACATGTGTGTGCGTGTGTGTTCATGTGTGTGTGTGCGTGTGCGCGAGCGCGCGTCTGAGTGTCTATGTGTGTGTATCTCCAGTGCCAAAAAAGTACCGAATGTCCAGCATATGAGTGTGTGTGTGTGTATAAATGAACATGTACAATTTATATATATCAACATATAACCCGATGTCAACGACTTATACGCCGACTTTATTGCATTCGCACTCATATAAATATGTAAATACACCTATGCACGCGCATGGGTGTATGTGCTTGCAGAAAGATGGACAGACAGACAAGCAAACAGGCAGGCAGAAAGACAGATAAATAGAGAGAGAGATGCAGATAGAAGATGGGCAAACAGAGAGACATATAGATAGATGGATGGATGGATGGATGGATGGATAGATAGATAGATAGATAGATAGATAGATAGATAGATAGATAGATAGATAGACAGACAGACAGACAGACAGACAAACAGACAGACAGACAGACAGACAGACAGACAGACAGACAGACAGACAGACAGATAGATAGATAGATAGATAGATAGATAGATAGATAGATAGATAGATAGATAGATAGATAGATAGACGAACGTACGGACAGACCGACAGGCAGACAGATTCAGCTGACATCTGTAGAAGCTGGCTTTATACGACATCATAGTGTAGCGCGTGCCCAAGTAAAGACATCCATCAATCATTTCTTAATATGGCGCTCCATAATTTCCCTGGTGAAACATAGACATGTGTTTCTACGCGTGTGTACTACAACGCGTGTGTGTGAATGTGCATGCGTGTGTGAGTGTGTGTGTTTGTGTGTATGCGTGTGTGTGTGTATGTGCGTATGTGTGTGTATGTGTGTGCATGTGTGTGTATGTCGGTGATTGTGTGTGTTTGTGTGTAGGTGTGCGACGATAGTTATTTGTGTTGTTATATAAATGTGTATTGTATGGTCGTGAATGTTATGTGTGTGTGCGTGTGTGTGTGTATGTGTTTGTTTGTATGTGTGTGCGTGTGTGTGTGTGTGTGCGAGTGGGTGGTTATACCTCAGTCTATTCTGAATTATGCATTATAGTTCATGTTTAATGTTTGTACGTGCATTATGCAAATATGCATGTATGTATGTATGTATGTATGTATGGCTAATTGGCTAGTTGACTGGCTGGCTGGCTGGCTGGCTGGCTGGCTGGCTGGCTGGCTGGTTGAATGGCTGGACGGATGGATGAATGGATGGATGGATGGATACATGGCTGGATGCATATGTGTGTGTGTGCATATATCTATGTGTGTGGTGTATCTGTGTAAATATATATATGTATGTATGCGTATATATATATACGCATATATATATACATATATATACATATATATATATATATATATATATATATATATACGCACGTACATATATACGTATGTATGCATTTATGTATGTATGTGTGTATGTATGTATACGTACATACACTTGTATGTATATATGCATGTATATACTGGACAAATTTCTTCAAGAGATACCGGATAAGCCACTTGAACCTGGCTACAACTCACTCGACAAGAACTCCCAACTTGAATGGGCCACAATACCACAAGACTTGACTTAAAAAGGATTTAGTAAATCCTATCAGGTGGTGCTGTTAAGTTAGACATGGCCAGGTCCAATCTTTGATCGAAACATATCTAAGTTTATCTTATCTATTCGGACAAACAGTTTAAATAACGTATTTTAATATGAAAAAATATATTTGGCGAGTTTGTAGTCATACGTACTGGCAAATATCACGACGTATATCTACAAAATGAAACTTGAAATTTTGGGAAAAATTTATGATGTGTGTCAGTGTGTATGTGTGTCTGCTCAACATTTATCTTTGCTCATCAAATTTCGATATAATCGTAATTTACACACTCTGTAAAAGTGTTTGTAGAAAATTCATTAAAAAAATATTCATTTTTCGGGAAGTTATGGGTAACAAAATCGAGGCGGGCGCAAACATGTGTAGGTATGCATATTTTGGTTTCAAAACTATTTCGAATTTGCACTCGTACACACGCGCGCTCATACATATACACGCATACATACGCACACAGATATATATATAACTGAAGACAACAGCCTAAGCTGCAGCACTCACATCAACTATGAAGTCAGCATGGCCTACGCAATGTGCTCTTCAATTCTTAGAACTATATGTATATATCTATATCTATGTATATATATTATACATATACACATATACATACATACGTATGCACATCCATCCATTCATACAGCCATCCGTCCATCCATCCACCCATCCATCCATACATACATACATACATACATACAAGCAAAGATGTTAATATATATAAATACATACATGCATAATTTCTTCGTTGTTTTTATCAGCGGAAGTTACAAACTTACTCAGTTACCTACAGCTCCGGGCATGGCACTAATGATAACTGCTACACCTGGAACCCTCGGCCCTTAAGGCAATTCCTAACTCTTACCGATTAAAATTTTTTAAAAATACAATAATATATATAGGCGCAGGAGTGGCTGTCTGGAAAGTAGCTTGCTTGCCAACCACATGGTTCTGGGTTCAGTCCCACCGCGTGGCACCTTGGACAAGTGTCTTTCTGCTATAACCTCGGGCCAACCAAAGCCTTATTGGTGGATTTGTTTATATATATATACAGAAATAAGGGCAGGGAGTCGTCAGTTAGTAATAGAATTAATAATTAACAATTTTGCCAAGTAGTTCAGTATGAAAAAACATTTATCGGTAAAACCATTTATAATCATAAATATACAGGGATTAGCTTGAGTTGCTTCTCCAACATACTGAAAATTTAGAAATAGCTGTCAAAGAACTACTGATTCCAAACTACAAATTTTTCTCTAACGGATGGCGATATTTATGGCACGGGATGAAGTGTTTGAACTCACTAGCCGATAAATTCGTAAGTGCCTTTCCCCACGTTGGTTTTTGGTGTCGCATGGCCAAAATTACCGTGAATTTTTTTAGAGACACTTTCAAATTTATCAGAATATTGGGCTGAAGAGTCGGAATAGAGTAGCTTCATACTCTTAACCGTGAAACGTCGTATCCAATTAACTAAAGGCAGGTTTGTTTTTGCTTTTCTCTTCTGTTTTTTGTTCTGTGTGTGCCACAAATATCGCCATCCGTTAGAGAAAAATTTGTAGTTTGGAATCAGTAGTTCTTTGACTGCTATTTCTAAATTTTCAGTATGTTGGAGAAGCAACTCAAGCTAATCCCTGTATATTTATGTGAGTGTATGTATGTGAGTGTATATGTGTGTATGTCTGTGTTTGTCCCCGCACCATCGCTTGACAACCGATGCTGGTGTGTTTACGTCCCCCGTAACTTAGCGGTTCGGCAAAAGTGACCGATAGAATAAGTACTAGGCTTACAACGAATAAGTCCTGGGGTCGATTTGCTCGCCTAAAGGCGGTGCTCCAGCATGGCCTCAGTCAAGTGACTGAAACAAATAAAAGAATAAATATACACATGCAACAGCCTTCCTCCGCTCACACGCATGCGCAAACACGCACTCACACACCTTATGACAATAAATCATTTTGCCAGAGGACCGTATGTGTTCACCCAATTAATTTCGCGGAGCAAATGAAAGCAAATTTAATTGTTTGGGAACGAAGAACGTTCTTGGAAATGTCAGGAAGATTAGCAGCGTTCGACCATTCGAGAAACACCGTTCAAAGATAGGTCACGGAAGCGACAAGGAACCGTCAAGGTGGAGGTGTCTGACTAATTCTTCAGTTTCTCCAAGACGATACACGCTCCCTCTGACTGCCTCAAGCTCTCGCTTCATGATGACGGTGATGATGATGATGATGATGATGATGATGATGATGATGATGAGGATGATGATGATGAGGATGATGATGATGATGATGATGGTGGTGGTGCTGTTCGCGGCGGCAGCGGTGGTGCTGTTCGCGGCGGCGGCGGTGGTGGTGTTGGTGGTGGTGGTGGTGGTAACGAGCTGAGGGATGAGGTCGGCGAAGGCGGTGCTGGTGATTGTGGTGCATGCAGTGGGAGAGAAGGGTCGATGGCCGAGGTTGTACAGTGTTCGAGTATCAGTTGCCTTATCCGCAAGCATATGGTGATACGCTTGCTTACTTTTACACACACACACACACACACACACACACACACACACACACACACACACACACACACACGCACACGCACACACACACACACACACACACGTGCATACATACACACGCACACATTCA
>NC_142935.1:13813574-13816074 GCF_046866305.1 Octopus bimaculoides
GAGATTGAAGCTCCAGTCATCCGCGCTCCAACAATTTATCCTCTTTCGAAATCAGATTGGTCGTAAATTTTGACTTATTCAAATATATATCTGCAAAGAATGAAAAAACAATCAGTGCGCTATATCATGAGGTACAAGGCATACATTATGCAGATAAATACATATATATACAGACTAGAACAGTTTTGGATTTGCCATTTTGCACACACAAAAAATAATCAAATAAAAAATGGTGCCTCTATTATCTTGTTCAACCTCTCTCTCTCTCTCCCTCTCTCTACATATATATATATATATATATTCATACATACATACATATACATATATATGTATATACATACATGTATATATATGTGTATATGTATATAATTCTTATAAAAGAATGTTGTTGACAGTGACTTCGAAGTTTCGACCAGCTAACTCGTCGGACTATGTTTTATTGTAACTTAACATAAAAGACAAACTCTAATATATATGTGTGTGTGTAATGTATGTATGCGCGTGCGTATACGAACGCGCTTATATGTATAAGCGTGTATGTGAGTGTGTGTGTTTATGTGCACACACACACACACACACACACTCACACGTGTGTATATATATATATATATATATATATATATATATATATACACACACACACACACATAATGATAATTATGTAATTAATGCTTCATAAAAACTTGATCAATTTGAAACAGCTTGCAATCTATCATTCATCAATGTGAATGCGTGTGCATATACGTTTGTGTATGTGTGTGTATATATATATATATATATATATATATACATATAATTTTATATGTATGTATATAGATATATATATATTTATGTATGTATATATGTATGTATGTATGTATGTATGTATGCATGGCTGTCGGTATGTATGTATGTATGTATGTATGTACGTATGTGTGTATGTATGTATGCATGTATGTATGCATGTATGTATGCATGTATGTATGTATGTATGTATAACTGACGAGCTCGTGCGCACTCCCGCGCACACACACACACAACGATGTTCGTGGGTGTGTGGGTGCTTGCTTACTTACGTGCGTGCATGTGTAAAAGGCTGGCTTTACGAGTGCATTTTCAAGCATCCACAGTGAGAACTTTCAATGTTCATGAAGAAGGAAGGGGCACTGCATTTGGTAACACACAGGTCACACACACACACACACACACACACACACACACACACACACACACACACTAAACCGTTCTTCCTGGTGATTTATATCATATGTACAGCGGAGACTTCAGTGGTTTGCGCAAATTATCAGCACTACGCAAACATATGGTTTATGCATTCATCCAGTTTCGTTTTATTATTGTTATTCTTGTTGTTGTTGTTGTTTTTGTTGTTGTTGTTGTTATTGTTATTATTATGAAATTATACAAAAATTACGTGAATGCTAAACCAGGCGCAAATATATGCTGGCGTATTTATAACGCATACACACACTATTACAGACACACACACACACACACGCACAGAAATGTATGCTTGTATGTGTGTGTATGGGTGTGCGTGCGCGCGTGCGTGTGTGTATGTGTGTGTGCATGAGCGGGTGTGTACATGTAGGTAATGCGTGCTTGTGTGTGTGTGTGTGAGTGAATCTATCTGTGCGTGCGTGTGAATGTATGTATATATACCTATATATATATATATATACATACAGACACATATATATACATACACTCACATGCACATGCATACGTATATATATATATATGTATGTATATATATATAAATATATATATATACATATCTATATACATTATATATATATATATATGTATATATACACACACATACATGTGGAAGCAGAATGGTACAGTGGTTAGGGCAACGGACTCGCGGTCATAGGATCGCGGTTTCGATTCCCAGACCGGGCGTTGTGAGTGTTTATTGAGCGAAAACACCTAAAGCCCCACAAGGCTCCGGCAGGGGATGGTGGTGAACCCTGCTGTACTCTTTCACCACAACCTTCTCTCACTCTTTCTTCCTGTTTCTGTTGTACCTGTATTTCGAAGGGCCAGTCTTGTCACACTCTGTGTCACGCTAAATCTCCGCGAGAACTACATTAAAGGGCACTTGCACGTTAATTTCACGAACAGGTTGTTCCGTTGATCGGATCAACTGGAATCCTCGTCGTCGCAACCGACGGAGTACCACCAATATATATATTTATATATATATATGTATGTATACGTAAGTATGTATGTCTGTATGTATGTATGTATTTATATAGGACTGAATATAAATTTAAATATCTATGTCAGGGTGGTTATATCTATATATAATTGAGTACTTGAACACATTTGGATATTCTCCTGCTTTGTAATTTATATATGAATGGGTACATATGCTACTTTTTAACACACACAGACCTATATATATGTGTGTATGAGTGTTTGTCTGTATGCATGTGTATATATGTATGCATTATGTAAATAATGTGCATATACACAACACGTGGTTGTGCAAGGTTCC
>NC_142935.1:13821074-13841074 GCF_046866305.1 Octopus bimaculoides
CAATGTTTCGAGTGGCACGGACGCTTCAGAAGCGGAAGAACGTCTCTGGAAAACGATGAACGATCTGGAAGACCCGCCACGGGCGTCAACCCTGGAAATGTGGAGAAAATTCATCAGCTTGTACATGAGGATCGTCAGAGGACAATCAATGACATTACTGATGTTGGTCTGCCGTATGGATCCATGCAGGCAATCCTAACGTCCCCCGCCAGCTGACCATTAAGCAGAAAGAACATCGCATCGATATCTGTCAAGATGTCCGTCAGCGTGCCGCTGATGACCCAGCCTTCATGTCGAGGATCATCACGAGTGACGAGAGTTGGCTCTATGGGTTCGACCCTGAGACGAAGCAGTAGTTGTCACAATGGAAGAGGCCTTCGTCTCCACAACCGAAAAAGGCATGACAGAGCCGCAACTCAATCAAGAGCATTCTCATCATTAGTTTGTTTGTTTTTTCCGACATCCGCGGTATTGTGCATGGAAAATTCATCCCCCCAGGGCCAGGCAGTCAATCGAGAGTTCTACTGCAAGGTTTTGAAGCGTTTGAGGGAGAACATTCGGCGAAGGCGACGGATCTGTGGAGCACAAAAACTTGGATTCTTCACGACGACAATTCACCCTGTCACCGAGAGCTCTCCTCACTCGAGGGTTTCTCGTCAAAAACATGGTCTCGCTTCCGCACTCACCCTATTCGCCAGATTTAGCACGTGTGTGTGTGTGTGTGTGTGCATTTATATATATGTGTGTATATGTATGTATATATCGGTGTATATATATATATATATATATATATATATATATAAAGAGAGAGGGGGTATGTATTTATATATGTATGCGTGTATGTATGAATGTACGCGTGTATGTATGTACTCGAGTCGACCCAAACTTTGTGGATGCAATTGTACCGGTAATTTAAAGGCTTCTCACATATATCACTCTGATTTTCCCCCAGAGAATTACGTCAACAGTGTTTGTGGACTATGCAATCACTTATGCGGTGATTTAATGAGCATTTAATTTCGTTTGAGCAAGCAACTGAATGCTCATCGCCAAATGCGATGAAAATCCGTTCTTTTTACTACTACTACTACTACCACCACCAGCTCCACTACTAGTACCACTTCTGCAGTAATATTAATTGTTTCAAATTTTGGCACAAGGCCAGCAGTTTGAGGGGAGGGGATGAATCGATTTCCTCAACCTCAGTATTTTACTGGTACTTTAGTTTTATCAACCCCCGAAAGGACGATAGGCAAAGTTTGCTCACCTCAACGTGATTTGAACTTAGAACGTGAAGAGCTGCAATAAATTACGCTAAGCCTTTTTGTTCGACGCACTAATTATTCTGCCAATAATATTAGCCGTAATATCAAATCTTTCTAAGGCGGCGAGCTGGCAGAATCGTCGACTTTGGCTTTCATCCTTTCGGGATCGATAAAATAAATACCCGTCGAGCACGGGGGAGGGGATCCGATGTAATTCATTTACCCCCGCCTCCGAAATTGCTGGCATTGTGCTAAAATTTGAAACGTATATTTCAATAATATTCTTTCTAAATCGGTGTGCTGGCGGAATCGTTAGCTTGCCGGTCAAAATGCTCAGCGGCATTTCGTCCGATTTTTTTTACGTTCTGAGGTCGACTTTATATCTTTCCATCCTTTCTGGAGTCCCTGAAATAAGGAGTAATTAAGCACTGGACTCCTTCCCCCAAAAGCTGACCTTGGGCTAGTAATGACAGAAGGCCAGTAATTTTGGTACGAGGAGTAAATCAATTACATCGGCCCCCAGTTTTCAACAGGTATTTATTTCATCGACCCAGAACGAATAAAAGGCAAAATTGGCTTCAGAGGAATTTGAACTGCTGTTACTACTATTATAACTACCACTACTATTACTACTACCACTGGAAGAAATACTGCCTCTAAGCATTTCGTTCGACGCACTAACGATTCTGCCAGTAATATTAATGATAACTAAATGTGTGATGCAAAACGGTGGGAAGCATAAATGTTATGAAAGAAATAAAAGAAGAGAAAGCCGCCAAGAATTTTAATAAATAAACCATATTTCATATAAGGCGTTTGTTTGTCATTCATTTCATGTGGTGTGAATGAGGAAATCTGGAAAATAATATGAATCGGAACACATACAGCTGTTGAATATGTAAACAGAAGATTAATAAGAAAAAGAAAAAACAAGGGATGAAAATAAAGAAGGGAAGCAGCATTTAATAAATGTATATATATATATATATATATATATATATATATATATATATATATATATATATATATATATATATATGTAACGTGTGATGTGTGATTTGTGACGGTGAGATTGTGTACGGAGTGCACGGGGTAAAGTATTAATATAAGCATGTATGCGTCTGTGTGTGTGTCTGTGTGTCTGTGTGTTTGTGTGTGTGTGTGTGTGTTGAAGCTTTACTACATAGTATATTTGCACGTATGTATGTATTCACATATATAAATACATATATATTTATATAGATACATATATATATTTATATATATATATATATATATATATATATATATTATGTGGTAAGACTTCAACATATATATATATATATATATATATATATATGCATATATACACATATAGTTACATATACACATACACACACACACACATGTGTATATGTGTGTACGTGTGTATGTATATATTTGTACAGATATATACATGTGTATATGTATATGCATATATAAATTTAAGATGTATATTATATATACGTATATATACATACATATATATATATATACACATATATATATGTATATATATACGTACATACACACACACATACATATATATAAACACACACACACACACACACACACACACACACACACACACACACACACACACACATATATGTACATATGAGCGATGAGGACATTTTTTGTATAATTATGATAAAACCTTATCGTGCATTTTACACGTCTTCATGCAAACAATATGCAGTCATTTGGCAATTCAATTTCATAAGGGGCTTTCAGTGGAAAGATATATGTCTTTCTCTGTAATAATGGCTAATTAAATCATCACACATAACAGATTTCACACAAGCACCATATAAACATATGAACACACACACATACTTGCATGCATACATACATACAAACATATATACATACATGCTTGCATGCGTACGTACGAATGTCTACATAGACATATATATATATATATATATATATATATATATATATATATATATATATATATATATATATATATATATATATATACCTACGTGAGGAGGTACCATATATATATATATATATGTATGTTCCTTCTATATGGAAGAGAAATTTGGAAACTAAAATCAGGACATGTTTACAAGCGCAGGCATGGCTGTGTGGTCAAAACTTATGGCTTCGTAACCATAAAGTGTTGGATTCACTCTCACTGCGCGGCGCCGTGGGGTTACGGTCTTTTAGTATAGCACCGAGTCGACCTGTGCCTTGTGAGTTAATTTTGCAGACGGAAACTATGTGAAATCCCGGCCCGCTTGATATATATATATATATATATATATATATATATATCAAAATAAGCAACAAGGATATCCAAAGGTAATGCACTACGATCGTTTCATGTAACTCCATTTAATTGAACAATGCATTGTTCAATTCAGTTTTATTTTCATTTAATACTTCATGATAGATGACACCTTTCATATCCCTCCAAACACGGTACATAACTTAATTCGGGTGTAATTCTTGGTTTGGGAATGGATTCCCCTCTTTCCTTTAGTGCTAACCATCGTCGTTTTCGTTGGATTTGATTACGGAGAAACCATATTTTATCATCCTACCCAGAAACGGTTCATTAACAAATCTATTCTTCCATGACTGGCAAACAACTCTTTGGTTAGGCTGAGAAACAGTCAGAAGATAAGGGACTCAATGACCAAGTTTAGGGACTTTTCGTAGTTCATGAACGTGTTTCATGATCGAGGTGTGACTTCAGTTGAAGTGTTTTTTTTCTAATTCTCGCGCTTGGGATTTTCTTCAACTACGGTTTTTCGGAAGATATTCAATGAACATGGTCGTCCATTTCGAGAATAATCTGCAAGGAAAAAATATCCCGAACGACGCTGGTCAAACCATCGTTCGCATGTCTGGACATTTAAAGCTTCATTTCAAAAGACGGCAGGAATATTTCTTGCCGCTTCTTTTGCTGAGGAGCACTCAAATATACACTCGTACGCATTCCAATACACACAAATACACTTTCGCTCCTCCAAAGACAACCATATATATATATATATATATATATATATATATATATATATATATATATATATTTGCTTGTTTCAGTTATTTGACTGCGGCCATGCTGGAGCACCGCCTTTAGTAGAACAAATCGACCCCAGGACTACTACTTATTCTATCGGTCGCTTTTGCCGAACCGCTACTTTACGGAGACATAAACACACCAACATTGCTTGTCAAGCGATGGTGGGAGGGGGGGGTGAACACAGACACACACATACACACATACACACGGGCTATATGACGGGCTTCTTTCAGTTTCCGTCTACTAAACCCACTCAGAAGGCTTTAGTCGGCCAGAGACTATAAAACTGAACCCGAAACCATGTGGTTGGGAAGCAAGCTACTTACCACACATCCACATTTTTAAATGCACTGATGTCTGCATAGATTTCCAAGCACTCAGCATATGTACATAGATATTTATAGACACACAAATAATACAAACATACAAACATACAGATACACATCTATACATAAACATACACACATTACATATATATACAAACATATGTATACATGATACATACATATATAAATGCATGTGATAAATAGATAGATAGATGGATATCACAAAAATGTCACAAATAACTACTACTCAGAGTTTCACGTTCCCGTTCATCGGGCGGTTGTGTTCCAGAATGCTATATGTATGTATGTGTGTGTATGTGCGTATACATACATATATATATATATATATATATATATATATATATATATGTATATATATATATATATATATATATATATATATATATATATATATATATATATATATATATATATATATATATATACATATATATATATATATGTATATATATATATATATATATATATATATATATATATATATGTCACATATACATATATATATATATTACATATACATATATATATATATATATATATATATATATATATATATATATATATTACATATACATACATATATATATATATATATATATATTACATATATATACATATATTTGTATATATATACAAATATATACACATATTCATATAAACGTACATACATTGATATGCATACGCATAGTCCCATTTACCTGTCTGCATACACATTTACATGCATGCTATACATACATACATACATACATACATACATACATACATACATACATACATGCAAACATACATGCGTTCATACGCACACACACGTATACACGTATACACATATATATCTGATGTCACCCGCTCTGCCCGCTCCAACATGCCAAAAACGTCAGGCCTTACTCAGTTAACAACTTACGTGGATATTACTATCGTTGTTTCAATCTCCACACATTGAAAAGAAATCACGCACGGACGTCTACGTCTACGACTATGAAACAATTTCGCTCGGCTCGGAATGATAGATAACTCTTAATCGCTAACTACGATATTTGAAACCGCGACGGGCTCACTGATCCACGACGGGCTCTGTCACCTAGAAAGTTGTCTCTTTTGTGCTCGTGTAAAAATACTAAAATGAACATAAAAATAAAATAAAAATGAAATATAAATCATATTTTAAACAGTAACTCCATCCGGCAAATGATATTGATTGATTGTGAAAATAGAAATCTAGAAAGTTCTGCGCTATTATTATTATTATTATTATTATTATTATTATTATTATTATTATTATTATTATTATTATTATTATTATCTCAACGTTTTCACTCACATCTCATCTATCATAGCTGAAGTATGATAAATTGAGACGCGTACACATATATTTAATATGTCCTGTATTGTTCTGCTTTTACTTTCAATAATCAACTGTATAAATCAACGAATGCTTAGAGTCCTGGGGTACGGGGTGGGGAAAAGTAGGGGACGAATAGAATGCGATGAGATCGCGTCTTTCCAAAACTATTACTGGTGACCTGAGAGAAGTGAAACGATTTCCAGCAGGGAATAGAAACCTTGTTGCAAATTTGGTTTTGATTTACTGGCGAGCTGGCAGAATGGTTACCGCGCCGGACAAAATGCTTAGCAGCAGCATGTCTTTCAGTATTACGTTCTGAGTTCAAATGCTCGCGAGGTCCAATTTGCTTTCGTCCTTTCGGGGTAGATGAAATAAGAGCCAGTCAAATAATGGAGTCGATATAACCGAATAACACCCTCTCCACAAATTTCAGAGCTTGTGCTTATAGGAGAAAGGATTTGCTAAGAAATTACTGTTCCTCCAATGTCATGTCTTTAACATTAGCTAGGTTTAAGCTACTAAAATACGGGTTGTCTTTTATCTTTTACAAGCTTCAGCCATTAGACTGTAGTCTCGCTGGGGCACCGCATTGAAGAAGACCGCCAGGATTTATTTTTTTAAACCTGCCACCTATTATATCGACCACTTTTTGCCGAACCGCTAGATTATAGGGACGTAAACAAGCCCACCGATTGTCAAACAGGTCAAACAGTGGTGTGGAACGAACACAGACCCAAAGACACACACACACAAACACACACACACACATATACATATTTATATATACAATAATCACTCGCCATATCGCGGTTCACTTATCGCGCCCTCAGTACATTGCGGATTTTTCTGGCTAATATATGTAAATTTATATTGCGGACTTCTCAGTATATCGCGGGTTTCTGCGACCGATAGGTATTTGTATTGTTTTAGATTTTTATTACTTGTGTTAAAATAAGCATTTTCACGCCTAAAAATTAATAAATTGATAAATAAAAACAGAATACAGTACTGCACTGTATAACACATTAGATACAATTTATAAATAAAATACGTAGTGTACCGTAGATTAGTAAACAAAGAATCGCACATACTGTATGGAAAACGAAACTCGGGAGGCGAGTGTATGGTGTTGTTTTGCATTTATAATAAAATAAATATATACAAATTATAAAAATAATTTTAAAACTATACAGTGCAGTACTGTTTCTACTTCGCGGATTTTCACATAACACCCGCGATATTCGAGGAATTACTGAATGTGTGTGTGTGTGTGTGTGTGTGTGTGTGTGTGTGTGTGTGTGTGTGTGTGTGTGTACTCTTTTCACTTGTTTCAGTCATTTGACTGCGGCCGTGCTGGAGCACCGCCTTTAGTCGAGCAAATCGACCCCAGGACTTATTCTTTGGAAGCCTAGCACTTATTATATCGGTCTCTTTTGCCGAACCGCTAGTTACGGGGACGTAAACACACTACCATCGGTTGTCAAGCGATGTTAGGGGGACAAACATAGACACACAAACATATACACACACATACATATATATGTATATATATATATATATATATATATATATATATATATATATATATATATATATATATATATATATATACGACGGGCTTCTTTCAGTTTCCGTAAATAAATCAAATCCACTCACAAGGCTTTGGTCGGCCCGAGGCTATAGTAGAAGACACTTGCCCAAGGTGCCATGCAGTGGGACTGAACCCGGAACCATGTGGTTGGTAAGCAAGCTACTTACCACACAATCACTCCTACGCCTATATATATATATAGGCGCAAGAATGAAAAGTAAAGATGGCCTCAGTGCGATTTGAATTGAGAATGTACAGTCGCATGAAATACCACAAAGCACCAAAAAGAATAATAATAATAATAATAATAATAATAATAATAATAATAATAATAATAATAATAATGATGACGGTGATGAAGTATAATTGAAGTAGTAGTAGTAGTAGTAGTAGTAGTAGTAGTAGTAGTAGTAGTAGTAGTATTAGTAGTAGTAGTAGTAGTAGTAGTAGTAGTAGTAGTAGTAGTAGTAGTAGTAGTAGTGTTATTATTCCTAGCATCAGCACCATCGTGATATATTTTTTTCCCACTGCTTTTCCCCCACTACCACCTCCATCACCCACACTCCAAAATATAACCAAAAAGCAGCATCCAAACTTAACAGACTGTGTACAGGTGAGCACCAAATTGAAACCTTAGCTCGACACACTGGGATTGAATTTTGCTTCGGCTGTTTTCTCAAACAACTTTCTCAACTGTCCTGGGAACAAGAATTCCGTTCTCACTTCTGACAAACACATTATTACAACAACTATTCCCGGTCGAGTGAAAACTAAACTGCCATTTGGTAAATTTTTCAATGCCTCTGTTGTTCAAACGTTGCCTGGTTTGTTTGTTGTTGTGAGCTTGTGTTCTGTAAGCATGTGTGTGTCCGTATCTGAGAGTGCTTGTGCATATGCGCGCACGCGTGTGTGTGTGTACGTATGTATGATATTTATGTCTATCTGTGCGTGTATGTTAGTCTGTATGTCTGTGTTTCGCTTTGGTTGCGTTGTTTCGTTCGATATTTCGTTGTTGATGTTGTTTCTTTTTTTAAAATTAAACTTACATGAATTATTTTTTGATAAAAACAAACATATAACTTGCTATTCAGTCATACCAGACAGGAAACGATAATTGAAAAAGAAACAAACGAGCGAAACAAAAACAAAACACAAACTAAATTAATTAGAAGACAAACTCAAAGCTAAATGTGTCGTCTGCCCAAAAATGCCATCTGGTCAGACATTGGCGTTACGGCATAGAGTAGTCAAGTATAGTGAAGTGTGATGTGGTGCTGTCTGGTTTGGCCTACTGCAGAATATGTTACAAAAATAAGGTCTATGCCTATAACATATCCTAGGCGAGTGGAGGCGCAATGGCCCAGTGGTTAGGGCAGCGGACTCGCGGTCATAGATCGCGGTTTCGATTCCCAGACCGAGTGTTGTGAGTGTTTATTGAGCGAAAACACCTAAAGCTCCACGAGGCTCCGGCAGCGGATGGTGGTGAACCCTGCTGTACTCTTTCACCACAAACTTTCTCTCACTTTTACTTCCTGTTTCTGTTGTGCCTGTAATTCATAGGGTCAGCCTTGTCACACTGTGTCACGCTGAATATCCCCGAGAACTACGTTAAGGGTACACGTGTCTGTGGAGTGCTCAGCCACTTGCACGTTAATTTCACGAGCAGGCTGTTCCATCGATCGGATCAACTGGAACCCTCGACGTCGTAAGCGACGGAGTGCCAACAACAACAATCCTAGGTGAGGAGCTGACAGAGTCGTTAGCATGTCGGACAAAAACGCTTAGTCGTATTTCTTACGGCTCTTTTACGTTCTGCGTTCAAATACCGTCGAGGTCAACTTTGTTCTTTCATCCCTTCATGATCGATAAGATAAAGTACGAGTCAAATACGGAGATTGATGTAATCAATTTGCACCGCCACCTCCTTCTTTACTCAAAATTGCTAGTTTTGAACCTTGCAACGTACCGCCGTCCCGCTTACGGAACGTTGTGATGTTGAATACATTTACGCCATGGAAACTGGGCAACCAGTCCTACGAGTCCTGAAGCTCTAGAACAATAAATAAAACATTTTAAAATATATAATCGCTCCTGAGAAAATATTTGTTTCAAATTTTGACTCAAGGCCAGGAATTTCGTGGGAGGAAGTAAGTTGATTACATCGGTTCTGTGTTTAACTGGTACTTATTTTATCGATGGCGAAAAGATGAAAAGCTAAGTGGACCTCGGTTCAATTTGAACTCGGAACGTAAAACATTTTGCTCAGTGCGCTAACGATTCTTCCAACTCGCCGCTTTCCTTCGAGAAAATATTGACCGCTTGCAAAACAAAAACAAAAAAATAAAGCATGCTTTCTTTGCATTGCGAACGTACTCCAGATTCCGACGTGTTGGCAAAGTCGTTAGAACAGTGGAGAGAAAGATTGGAGTTATTTGTTCAAATCTTGGTGAAGTCAAATTTTGTTTTCCATTTTTCGGAGTCAATAATACAAACAAAGTACAAACCCAGGGCAGTAGATTATCGGATTTTTTTAGAGTTTTGGATGAGATATCATGAAGTAGTTTGTTTCGGCTCTGTGCGTTCTGAGTTCAAATCCGACAGAGGCTAACTTTGCTTTTCATCATTTCGGGGTCAATAAAAATAGTTACAATAACAGAGCAGTGGTTTGGGTTAATCGTTATAATATATAATAGTTTTCCCAGACCGTCGGTACTGTGGAATTCTTTGTTTTCCCATTTTCTTCCATTCAACCACCATCTTGCAACTTTTCAAAGGAAATGTCCACCGCGTGGATTAAGCTGCTCCAGAAGGGGCTGGAATTGTTATGTGCACAACCCTTTCCTGTTGACCGGTCAAATAAAGAAACATATACGATATCTATTTACTTCATCTTCTATATCTAAAAGTCAATAAATAATGTGACAGTCCAGGCGGGTGGCTTAGTGGTTAGGGCGTTTGGCTCACGATCGTAAAGCAATGGGTTCGATTCACGACGGCGCGTTGTGTCCTTCAGTAAGTCAACTCTGTTTCTCGTTGCTCCAGTCCACACGGCTGAGTAAAATAAGATGTACCTGTAATTCAAAGGTCCCAGCCTTGTCTCACTCTGTGTCACGCTGAAATTCTCTGAGAACTACGTTAGGGGTAGACGTGTCTGTGGAGTGCTCGGTCATTTGCACTTTAACTTCATGAGCAGGCTGTTCGGATCATCGGGTCACCTGAAACACTCATCGTTGTAACCGACGGAGATCCACATTAGGCCGATGCACGTATATACTTATGTATATAAATATATACAAGTACGTATCAATATATGTATATAATTATATATATATATATATATATACACACGCGCACAGTATATGTTGAGTGTCTATACCTGTATGTATGCTTAAATATATATGTGGGTACATATCTACACACATACGTTTATGTACGTGTGTGTGTATATATATACATATATATATATATATATATATATATATATATATATATATATATATATATATATATATATATGTACACACGTGTGTGTGTGTATGTATGTTTAAGTGTATATATCTTTGCGAAGATTTATATATATGTGTATGTATATAGACATACACACAAACAGTGCTAACGGTAATATACATTCACCTGTGTTGTATTGTATATTCGAGATTCTTCAATTTCCTTTTACCGTTTCACAAGGCACTGCCATATTTACCAATAATTTGATACATTTGAGATACTTGTTAAGCACTTTAGTGAAAAATGTCTCTTTTTCGATCAGATTCGCGTATACACAACATTTGTATCTATCTATTAATTAGAGATGTATGCATATATATGTGTGTCTGTGCGTCTGTGAGTTTGTGCTTTGTCATTATACATAAATACATACATACGGACGGAATAAATGCATGGAGAATGACAGACAGATAGATAGATAAATAGATACCGATTCATAAATATAGGTTTATTTATATGTACATGTATGTATATATCTATATAAGGATAGACAGCCAGATAGATAGTTAAATAGATAGTTAAATAGATAGATAGATAGATAGATAGATAGATAGATAGATAGATAGATAGATAGATAGATAGATAGATTATATCTGTTGATACATTTTTTACATATAATTATTATGTATATTTCTATATAGTTATTAAATATATGAATATATGTATTTATATTATAAATTGTGTGTGTGTTTGTCCCCCACAGTATCGCTTGACAATCGATGCTGGTGAGTTTACGTCCCCGTAACTTAGCGGTTCAGCCAAAATTACCGATAGAATAAGTAATAGGCTTACAAAGAATAAGTCCTGGAGTCGATTTGCTTGACTAAAAGGCGGTGCTCCAGCATCGCCGCAGTCAAATGACTGAAACAAATAAAAGAATAAAAGAATACACACACACACACACACACATATATATATATATATATATATATATATATATATATATATATATATATATATATATATATATATAACTGATAGGTACACCAACAATTCTATAATTCTACAAGATGAATAAAACAGACTAGAAAAAAGCACATATGTTTTCATAAAATACTGGAAAATGGAATTTCTCAGAATTGCATTATTATTCACATTATTCCTGTGCTTACTTTGGACGTTCTCATACGTATTATTGCTGTATATTTATTGTTGTAATTCTTGTTGCTGCTGTTTACGATCATACTCCAATGTTCGCCAGTAATAGATTTTTTTTTTCTGTTTAATATAAAAAATATTGTTTCAATCTCCAAACAATATTTTCGCGTCGTTCCCATTCTCTCCCATTCTCTAAACTTCACACTCACTCTCTCTCTCTCTCTCTCTCTCTCTCTCTCTCTCTCTCTCTCTCTCTCTCTCTCTCTCTATCTCTCTCTCTCTTTGTCTCTGTCTCCCTCTCTTTTTTTTCAATTTGTTTACACGCATACATAAAGATATTCTCGTACACTCATATACATATAACAAACAATATATACTTATATGCAAAGATACATATATATATATATATATATATATATATATATATATATATATATGTCTCTGTGTGTATATACACACACATATATGCTTTCACATATATATATATATATATATATATATATATATATATATTTACACATATATATGCTTGCATATATATATATATATATATATATATATATATATATATATATATATATATATATACATGCTTGCACGCATACACGCGCACACACACACACACATGCATATATATTAATGTTTGTTTTTATGATCAGTTATAATAAAAATAATCTTACATTAATCTGGTGGGTTAATCTATACTTTTGTAGAGAAGGAATTTATTATTCTTATACAGTTGTCGACAGTAACTTAGTATATATATATATATATATATATATATATATATATATATATATAAAGATATGTGCGTATATATATATATATATATATATATATAAAGATATGTATATATATATATATATATATATATATATATATATATATATAAAGATATGTATATATATAAAGATATGTATATATATATATATATATATATATATATATATATATATATATATATATATATATATATATACATAAAGATATGTATACTATACACACACACACACACACACACACACACACACACACACACACACACACACACAAATAGGATTTGCTGGCACAGATATGTGTAACTCAGTTTACTGTTTCATACTTATGTGAGCACACGTTTTCCTGATCAATTCGTGTAAGTAATCAAACATGCTATTCTAAATAGACCCATCTCTTGCTGCATATGCATTCATATGTTTGTATATGTGTATGTGTATATATATATATACATACTTTTATTTATATACTTTTATATATATACATTTACTTAATAACAGTTTGACACAATACCTCAACATTACTTACAACGTCCACCTTGGCAGAATTTGAAATCAAAGTTCTGTGAACCGAAACGAATACTGGAAAGTATGTTACTCTGCGCTCCAACGACTTAACCATTCTACCACCTTACATACGTCTGCATGTATGCATCTATGTGTGTATAATGTAATGTCTGTATGTAATGTCTGTATGTAATGTATGTAATGTCTGAATGAATGTATGAATGAATGAATGAAATTATATACAGCCAAATCACTTGCGTAAAAATGACAAAACATAGATAAATATCGATCTCCTTATACTATACTTGTAATTCGAAAAGGTTTATCTGTGTTGGTTATTTATGAGATAAGCTACAGAAGTGAAGGTAAGATTAACTATCTTATGAAATCAGCTGCATGATAATGTAATGAAGTAATATTTATCGCCACATCAATATGGCTGTTCCATAGGAATCGACGTTACTACCGTTTTTAACCCCAAGAGGAGCTTCTTCCAGCTGGTTGATGGCTTTCCGAAAATAGGTTTGTATCACTTAGTGACCGCATAAAGGTGGCGAAATGGCAGAATCGTTAACGCGTCACATAAAATGCTTAGCATCATTTCTTCCGGCCCTTTAAGTTCTAATTCCAGATGATGCCGAGGTCGAGTTTACATCCTTTCTGAGTCAATAGAATAAGTACCAGCTGAGCACCGGGGGTTGATTGCAGAAAGAATTAATTAATGACCGCATAGCGTTATATCGATGAAGATCAAATTCTACTACGTTGGACAAACCAAGAATGAGCAAAATATAAAGGAACAGAGGGAATGTAGGGAAAGGAAGTTTATATAATAATTGTCTGGTTAATGTCACCTGATAGAAGTTTCCAGCTCATCATATTACATATGTGAGGCCTTACTGTATTGCTATGATAATGTTCGTCAACATATATACACACGGAGTTAAGATATGTTACTTATCTTTTATAGATTCTTATCGATGCTCCAATTTACCTCCCTTTTTTTCAGAGAAGATAAAATAAAAACAAAACTATTTTACTCCTGCTTTCTGCTTCGTATGGTTGACATCTCAGACGTGGTTGACTAATAATCATTACACCTCAAAGTCCTGTTTCTCTCTTCCATCTCTCTCTCTCTCTCTCTCTCTCTCTCTCTCTCTCTCTCTCTGTCCCTCTCTTTTACCCGCCTCTCTCTCCCTTTACTTTCTCTCTCTCTCTCCTTTTACCCCCTTTCTCTCTTTCCTCTCTAACACTTACATAACGACTTTCCCTCCTCTAAATACGTAAGCTGTATAATACCGTCCACAATTAGATTGATTTCCTCTCCAATTGCTTACCTTCCTTTCTTTGCTTTCATTTCGCAAACCCTGAATTAAATATACCGTAGGGTACCATTTGGTGAAGATTTCTGATATGACGTTTAGATCATCCATATGTATGTTGAAGCCCTTCAGGGACTATTATCAGTTATGCGTAACGCTAGTTTCTCAGCGATTTCTATATGATCTACATCTTTCAAGGATCTTCTACTTCGTATCGAATGCAATAGTTGCTCTTTCAAACGCTGAACGTAATCAGATAGTTACGTTGCGTTTCTATTTTCTATATTTCTGATGGAAGAAGTGCAATTGAAGAATCGTTGTTTGACTGTTCATTCAATCATACCTATATAGTGTTTACAAGGCTGTGTTGGTGGAAGTAACTTCTGCCTCGTATATAATGGCCTACGCGTTGCGGGACTGATTGATTGAACGCGCATTTGTATTTGGTCTCGTGTAGCCAATCTCTGTTAAATTAGCTGTGTAATTATTATTAGCTTTTCTTTCATGTGTGCGTGTCTGTGTATGTGTACGTGTGTGTGCGTGCGTCTGTGTTTCTGTGTGTGTGTACGTACACGCACATGCATAGACATATATATATATATGTGCATGTATGTATATATACATACATAAATACATATATATATATATATATATATATATATATATATATATATATATATATGTACATACACACATACGTACGTACATACATATACATACATATGAACATATACATATCATATATGTATAGATATGGAAGCATGCATGAATATTACATGTGCACATACATATGTACGTGCTTGTATGTATGTATTGAGATTGAAAGGCACGGTGGATTATGCTTATCGGGCATAAGTACTAACCATAATATACACAAACATACCGTATCGTTAAGACGTTCTCTTTGCAACTACTTCGTCCCGAATTCGAGTCAGCAGTGATTCATATTGAGCAACTGAATTCTACTGAAGCCTCGGATTGACGAAATCCATAAATAGAATTATGAAGACGGACATTACGCGGAAGCTCGTCTCATATGTATGTATATATGGGTATATATATATATATATATATATATATATATAAATTGTAAATCCCCAAAATAACAACAAAACTACAAAGGATTCCGCGGTACACGTGTTTCAAGCTTTATATGTGTACCGCGGAATCCTTTGTAGTTTTGTTGTTATTTTTTAGATTTACAATTTATTCTTTCACCGCAACCAGTAGCTGGAATACACAGGTGCTTACAATTGTCAAGTATTACCTCTAAATTTCAATTTACCTAGATATATATATATATATATATATATATATATATATATATAAATTGTAAATCCCCAAAATAACAACAAAACTACAAAGGATTCCGCGGTACACGTGTTTCAAGCTTTAGTTTTGTTGTTATTTTTTAGATTTACAATTTATTCTTTCACCGCAACCAGTAGCTGGAATACACAGGTGCTTACAATTGTCAAGTATTACCTCTAAATTTCAATTTACCTAGATATATATATATATATATATATATATATATATATATATATATCCACTACACATTCTTTATTTTCTCTCTTTGTTTCTTTCTGTGTTCCCTTTCTATAGAAGAGCATAGGCTCGAAACGTTAAAGACTTTTTCACTTCCCGAGCGTTAAACTAATACATCTCTTTGTTGTCTACACCACCTGTCTTCGTCTTTTGTTTTTTGTGAATTCTCCCTATATATGTGTGTGTGTGTGTGTGTGTGTGTGTGTGTATGTGTGTGTGTGTGTGTGTGTGTGTGTGTGCGTGCGTGCATGCATGCATGTATGTGCTAGTCTGTGTTTGTGCGTGTGTATATTGCGGCACTTTAGATTACGTAACTTTGCCATTTGGCAACTCGAGACCTAAACAGTCAGACCCAGACTGAAATACGTGCTGGAATCGATATGATCAACATATCCTTTAAATAGAATACCGTAAAACATGGTCGCCATCCAGTGAGTGAAACTAGTAAAAGAATGATAGAACAAAAGAATTCACTGAATTATAATACATTCAGTTAGTATTTGAAGCAAATTTAGGTTAGGTTTTTTTTTCCTTTTTTTATTTTTTTCTCTTGTTTTTTTTTTGTATGTTTGATAATATCAGATAGTTCAGTCTACGTAGTCATTACTACCTAAACAACACGTTTTTAATATACAAGGCAGACTGGAAAAAACGTAGCCTGAAAACTAAAGCATAAGAAAATAAGCAGGATAGAAAGAGATAGATAGATAGATAGATAGATAGATAGATAGATAGATAGATAGATAGATAGACAAAAAAGAGGGTGGTGACGGCGGGGATCTAAGACCCGTTCATATCAGATTAAGTTGATGAAAACAGTATGACATGTGATGGCTAAAGTAAATTCTTGAAATGAGTCATCAACTTCGGGTGAAGTTGTGGGTGTTGTTGCTGTTGTTGTTGGGGGCACCCCGAATAATTTATTGTCGGCAGAGAGAAAGAAGGTGTTGGGGAGAAGGGTAGGTCAATGAGTGCTAGTCTGTTCTACTGCCCTACATGATTCGATGGGGGGATACTTTACAGACAGCAGCAATATCCCTCTAAGATAATGTGTGTGTGTGTGTGTGTGTGTGTGTGTGTGTGTGTGTGTGTGTGTGTGTGTGTGTGTGTGTGTCTATATGTATATATATATTTATATATCCATTCATATTTATGTATATGAATATATATTCATGTGTATATGTATGCATATATGTACGTATGTGTGCGCATATATGTGTCTGTGCATGAGTCTGTATGTATACATATGTGTGTGTATGCATATAAGTATACATATACACATTTTAATATATGTTATATACATATACCACTGACTAGAAATCTTGTGAACTTTACAAAAAGCAACAAAAAATAAATATGTCTATTCTATGCATCTACTTCCTTATTCGTTAAGTTGAAATCATAACTTGTAATTCCGCTGAATATTATAAAGAAATGACTATGTCTCTTGCATTAACTGTCTGCCAGGGAACACCACGTGTGCACGTGTGTGTGTGTGTGTGTGTGTGTGTGTGTGTGTGTGTGTGTGTGTGTGTGTGTGTGCGCGTGTGTGTGTGTGTGTGTGTTTGCGAGTGGTATCTTCACTATATGCAAGGAAATTATTTAAACGTAATACACAATATTCGTAATGACACAATTGGCAAAAAATTTCATTTGTATTACATAGTTAAACGGTAGATACGAACTTCGCAAATGGCCTCTGTGCTACTTTCTACTGAATTTCAAGGTATTCCACCGTAGTGGACTTATCCTTGCTGTGATCTCAGTAATGGCATCCACAAAAGAAATGTTCTGATATAATTCTACAACGAATCTGGTACAACTTTTTTGAAAATCGAATCACGAAAGTAATTTAGTTTAAACATACCATCAGATTCCAATGTTGGATGTTCAAGAACCAAATGAAGGGCAGATTTTCTATCCTGATTCCAAAAAAGTACAATATCTCTAAATAAAGAAATGCAGACTGAGATACAGGGGTCTCAGACGGACAGACAGCATTTCGCTTCTATTAATATACATACATACATACATACATACATACAAACATACACACATGCTTGCATGCATAGAAATAGGTAAGTACGATCTAGGGATCCAAGAGTAGGATGTTAGTAAGCTTCAAGCATTGATGCGGCCTGTACAAATGACAAAATTGGACAACATGCGATAAAACATGTTTACTGACATCGTAAGTAACGCGCTTTTTTGACACATCTTTTCCCATATCGAAATTACAAGGAATTTCGATAAACTGACGATCAACATATAACTCACTGTTCAGCAACTAAAGCTGCTAAGCATGCGAGCAGTAATGTAAACAACGTTGAGGTAACAAATGCTAGAAAATTAGCTAAGCTGGTTTGTGTTTGCTACAAATTATGTAACAGACTTCAGTATGCTATGAAACAATCGTAGTCTATGATTTACCTGTTCCACTCCTTCATTTTTGGATATATATAGATAGATAGATAGACAGACAGACAGACAGACAGACAGATATATAGATAGATAGATAGATAGATAGATAGATAGATAGATAGATAGATAGATAGATAGATAGATAGATAGATAGGTAGGTAGGTAGGTAGGTAGGTAGGTAGGTAGGTAGAGAGATGGAGTGATATAAAAAGAGAGTTTTATGTACATATGCTTGTATGTATAGAACTTACTCTCTGTGCTCAACGACAAATGACAGAGCAGAAGAACATTTATCAGTGTTGAGTATGGGTCCGATGATTGAAATTCTATTCGAATTCGGATATTATGAAACTCTGAGAAATCCAATTTATTAATAGATTTCTATAGCACACACACAAACACATACACACACAAACACATACACACACAAACACATACACACACAAACACACATGCGGTTTCCGTGTAGTAAAACATCTGGTCGACTCAGAACTAAGACACCGAAAAATGCCTCCTCATATAAATCAATCCTGGGCCCGTATAACTGCAGATTGAACTGTTAACCACACGGCCATATATTCTCACAATATTCACCTTACACAGATGTAGTGATAAGCAAGTTCTAGAACTCTCTTTTCGACATGACGAAAATGACTGATAACGCCGGAGCGAACGTGCCTCGCTAAGAACTCAGCACAAACAGATGTGGAAACAAGCTGCTCGCTGTGTTCCTTAAAATGTCACCTTTTGGCCTTTTGTCTGAGATCAAAGAATAATTACATCACTTAACACGCATCCAGAATGATGTCAGGTTAGATTTTTCGTCTTGTAATTAGTTTGTATTGCTTATGATTGTACGTAAGAGCATACGGACCAGAAGCATCTATCACTTAACATATGCACGGACCACACACGTATGCTAAATATACATACGCACACGAACAGACATGCAATACACATACAAACTCACACAACGCTTGCATATGCTCATTATACACACACACACCCACATACACACACACACATGTACATATATATATACATATATATATACATATATATATATATATTCACTCTTATCAGTCACATGTGATTCAGTTAATCTCAGTTTAATCGTCTATAGCCATGATAAAACGCCGAATGAGTTTGTCTATTTTGCGCCGCCTATGTATAAAGTCCAACGACTCATTTGATTCTAGGAGCACGTTTGAATGCCTTGTT